>NW_026578307.1:0-26087 GCF_029603195.1 Condylostylus longicornis | reverse complement strand
TTGTTTTTGACTAAACCTTTTCTTTATTTGAGAAATTAATTTTTGTAAGTTTACCCCCATGATATAATAATTATGCGTTTAAAATTTATTTCTATTTATTCTACAGTTTTGAATATTATTAAATTCATATAGAAAGCTTAAAAAAATTACTCAGTAAGCTTTAAAAAAAATATACATACTACATACATATTTATGTACTTAAAATTTTTGCGAATTTTTCCAAACTATTATAAGAATATTTTTTTGGAAATTTTCTTTAAACTTTTATATAACATTTATCAGTTATATATTAAAAAAAAATAAAACACAAAATTTAAACAAAATAAAAAAAAAAATTTTTAAAATAATCCAAAAAAAGAAAAATACAACAATCCAGGCAAGCATTGATCCAATAACCTTCTGGCTATGAGACTACCACGCTAACCACTAGGCTACGCAGTACCTTGAATTTCCCTTAATAATTCTACATTTTATTCATATATCGTATAACTCATCAAAAACCATCATATTTTACATTATATATATATAGCTACTTCTCAGGTGGTAAAAAGTACGGGTACTTCTAGAAGGGCTAGAGACATGGGACAAAAGGCATTAGGTAGAATTTTGCCTCTAGGGTACCAGAAAAATCTGACATTGGAACTTTTTAGCCCCGAAATAGCTCTATTTTAAGATTTTCTGAAAAAATTTTTGTATAACAAAAGCACGTTTTTCTTTTATACTTTTTATAATTAGAAACACAAACCAAGAAATAAATGATACGTTTTACGTTATTTTTATTATTAGAAACACAAACCGAGAAATAAATAATATTTGAAAATGCAATGATCTCACATATATTTTAATTTCGAAAAATCGAAATAAACTTAAATAAATGTCAGATTTTATAAAAGACATCAGATGTTTTGTGGCAACTGAATATTAATGCTTCATTTGTTATTGTTTTGAATATTATGTTTCGTCAGCAAGCTTTAAAAAAATATACATACACAATTTATGTACGTATGTATCTACCTAAAATTTTATTTTTATTGTTCGAGCGAAAACCTGTAAAAAATGCTAAATTCCAATACATTCATATATACATACATACACACATATATTCATATATACATTCATACACATATTTTTACATACATAAATTATTATTTTGTTTTTGACTAAACCTTTTCTTTATGTTTAAAATTCAATCCTATATGTTTACCCACAGTTTAAAAAAAACAGGTATCTATTCATAATTATGTATATTTGCATTTATAATTTTATTTATAATTTTTCCAACAGCAAAATTTCAAAATTTTCGATTCTAATACATTCATATGTACATACGTTCATATGTTGGAACGAAAAATTTTAAAATCTTCAATTCTAATCCATTCATATATACATACATACACACATATATTCATATATACATTCATGCACATATTTTTACATACATAAATTATTATTTTGTTTTTGACTAAACCTTTTCTTTATTTGAGAAATTAATTTTTGTAAGTTTACCCCCATGATATAATAATTATGCGTTTAAAATTTATTTCTATTTATTCTACAGTTTTGAATATTATTAAATTCATATAGAAAGCTTAAAAAAATTACTCAGTAAGCTTTAAAAAAAATATACATACTACATACATATTTATGTACTTAAAATTTTTGCGAATTTTTCCAAACTATTATAAGAATATTTTTTTGGAAATTTTCTTTAAACTTTTATATAACATTTATCAGTTATATATTAAAAAAAAATAAAACACAAAATTTAAACAAAATAAAAAAAAAAATTTTTAAAATAATCCAAAAAAAGAAAAATACAACAATCCAGGCAAGCATTGATCCAATAACCTTCTGGCTATGAGACTACCACGCTAACCACTAGGCTACGCAGTACCTTGAATTTCCCTTAATAATTCTACATTTTATTCATATATCGTATAACTCATCAAAAACCATCATATTTTACATTATATATATATAGCTACTTCTCAGGTGGTAAAAAGTACGGGTACTTCTAGAAGGGCTAGAGACATGGGACAAAAGGCATTAGGTAGAATTTTGCCTCTAGGGTACCAGAAAAATCTGACATTGGAACTTTTTAGCCCCGAAATAGCTCTATTTTAAGATTTTCTGAAAAAATTTTTGTATAACAAAAGCACGTTTTTCTTTTATACTTTTTATAATTAGAAACACAAACCAAGAAATAAATGATACGTTTTACGTTATTTTTATTATTAGAAACACAAACCGAGAAATAAATAATATTTGAAAATGCAATGATCTCACATATATTTTAATTTCGAAAAATCGAAATAAACTTAAATAAATGTCAGATTTTATAAAAGACATCAGATGTTTTGTGGCAACTGAATATTAATGCTTCATTTGTTATTGTTTTGAATATTATGTTTCGTCAGCAAGCTTTAAAAAAATATACATACACAATTTATGTACGTATGTATCTACCTAAAATTTTATTTTTATTGTTCGAGCGAAAACCTGTAAAAAATGCTAAATTCCAATACATTCATATATACATACATACACACATATATTCATATATACATTCATACACATATTTTTACATACATAAATTATTATTTTGTTTTTGACTAAACCTTTTCTTTATGTTTAAAATTCAATCCTATATGTTTACCCACAGTTTAAAAAAAACAGGTATCTATTCATAATTATGTATATTTGCATTTATAATTTTATTTATAATTTTTCCAACAGCAAAATTTCAAAATTTTCGATTCTAATACATTCATATGTACATACGTTCATATGTTGGAACGAAAAATTTTAAAATCTTCAATTCTAATCCATTCATATATACATACATACACACATATATTCATATATACATTCATGCACATATTTTTACATACATAAATTATTATTTTGTTTTTGACTAAACCTTTTCTTTATTTGAGAAATTAATTTTTGTAAGTTTACCCCCATGATATAATAATTATGCGTTTAAAATTTATTTCTATTTATTCTACAGTTTTGAATATTATTAAATTCATATAGAAAGCTTAAAAAAATTACTCAGTAAGCTTTAAAAAAAATATACATACTACATACATATTTATGTACTTAAAATTTTTGCGAATTTTTCCAAACTATTATAAGAATATTTTTTTGGAAATTTTCTTTAAACTTTTATATAACATTTATCAGTTATATATTAAAAAAAAATAAAACACAAAATTTAAACAAAATAAAAAAAAAAATTTTTAAAATAATCCAAAAAAAGAAAAATACAACAATCCAGGCAAGCATTGATCCAATAACCTTCTGGCTATGAGACTACCACGCTAACCACTAGGCTACGCAGTACCTTGAATTTCCCTTAATAATTCTACATTTTATTCATATATCGTATAACTCATCAAAAACCATCATATTTTACATTATATATATATAGCTACTTCTCAGGTGGTAAAAAGTACGGGTACTTCTAGAAGGGCTAGAGACATGGGACAAAAGGCATTAGGTAGAATTTTGCCTCTAGGGTACCAGAAAAATCTGACATTGGAACTTTTTAGCCCCGAAATAGCTCTATTTTAAGATTTTCTGAAAAAATTTTTGTATAACAAAAGCACGTTTTTCTTTTATACTTTTTATAATTAGAAACACAAACTAAGAAATAAATGATACGTTTTACGTTATTTTTATTATTAGAAACACAAACCGAGAAATAAATAATATTTGAAAATGCAATGATCTCACATATATTTTAATTTCGAAAAATCGAAATAAACTTAAATAAATGTCAGATTTTATAAAAGACATCAGATGTTTTGTGGCAACTGAATATTAATGCTTCATTTGTTATTGTTTTGAATATTATGTTTCGTCAGCAAGCTTTAAAAAAATATACATACACAATTTATGTACGTATGTATCTACCTAAAATTTTATTTTTATTGTTCGAGCGAAAACCTGTAAAAAATGCTAAATTCCAATACATTCATATATACATACATACACACATATATTCATATATACATTCATACACATATTTTTACATACATAAATTATTATTTTGTTTTTGACTAAACCTTTTCTTTATGTTTAAAATTCAATCCTATATGTTTACCCACAGTTTAAAAAAAACAGGTATCTATTCATAATTATGTATATTTGCATTTATAATTTTATTTATAATTTTTCCAACAGCAAAATTTCAAAATTTTCGATTCTAATACATTCATATGTACATACGTTCATATGTTGGAACGAAAAATTTTAAAATCTTCAATTCTAATCCATTCATATATACATACATACACACATATATTCATATATACATTCATGCACATATTTTTACATACATAAATTATTATTTTGTTTTTGACTAAACCTTTTCTTTATTTGAGAAATTAATTTTTGTAAGTTTACCCCCATGATATAATAATTATGCGTTTAAAATTTATTTCTATTTATTCTACAGTTTTGAATATTATTAAATTCATATAGAAAGCTTAAAAAAATTACTCAGTAAGCTTTAAAAAAAATATACATACTACATACATATTTATGTACTTAAAATTTTTGCGAATTTTTCCAAACTATTATAAGAATATTTTTTTGGAAATTTTCTTTAAACTTTTATATAACATTTATCAGTTATATATTAAAAAAAAATAAAACACAAAATTTAAACAAAATAAAAAAAAAAATTTTTAAAATAATCCAAAAAAAGAAAAATACAACAATCCAGGCAAGCATTGATCCAATAACCTTCTGGCTATGAGACTACCACGCTAACCACTAGGCTACGCAGTACCTTGAATTTCCCTTAATAATTCTACATTTTATTCATATATCGTATAACTCATCAAAAACCATCATATTTTACATTATATATATATAGCTACTTCTCAGGTGGTAAAAAGTACGGGTACTTCTAGAAGGGCTAGAGACATGGGACAAAAGGCATTAGGTAGAATTTTGCCTCTAGGGTACCAGAAAAATCTGACATTGGAACTTTTTAGCCCCGAAATAGCTCTATTTTAAGATTTTCTGAAAAAATTTTTGTATAACAAAAGCACGTTTTTCTTTTATACTTTTTATAATTAGAAACACAAACCAAGAAATAAATGATACGTTTTACGTTATTTTTATTATTAGAAACACAAACCGAGAAATAAATAATATTTGAAAATGCAATGATCTCACATATATTTTAATTTCGAAAAATCGAAATAAACTTAAATAAATGTCAGATTTTATAAAAGACATCAGATGTTTTGTGGCAACTGAATATTAATGCTTCATTTGTTATTGTTTTGAATATTATGTTTCGTCAGCAAGCTTTAAAAAAATATACATACACAATTTATGTACGTATGTATCTACCTAAAATTTTATTTTTATTGTTCGAGCGAAAACCTGTAAAAAATGCTAAATTCCAATACATTCATATATACATACATACACACATATATTCATATATACATTCATACACATATTTTTACATACATAAATTATTATTTTGTTTTTGACTAAACCTTTTCTTTATGTTTAAAATTCAATCCTATATGTTTACCCACAGTTTAAAAAAAACAGGTATCTATTCATAATTATGTATATTTGCATTTATAATTTTATTTATAATTTTTCCAACAGCAAAATTTCAAAATTTTCGATTCTAATACATTCATATGTACATACGTTCATATGTTGGAACGAAAAATTTTAAAATCTTCAATTCTAATCCATTCATATATACATACATACACACATATATTCATATATACATTCATGCACATATTTTTACATACATAAATTATTATTTTGTTTTTGACTAAACCTTTTCTTTATTTGAGAAATTAATTTTTGTAAGTTTACCCCCATGATATAATAATTATGCGTTTAAAATTTATTTCTATTTATTCTACAGTTTTGAATATTATTAAATTCATATAGAAAGCTTAAAAAAATTACTCAGTAAGCTTTAAAAAAAATATACATACTACATACATATTTATGTACTTAAAATTTTTGCGAATTTTTCCAAACTATTATAAGAATATTTTTTTGGAAATTTTCTTTAAACTTTTATATAACATTTATCAGTTATATATTAAAAAAAAATAAAACACAAAATTTAAACAAAATAAAAAAAAAAATTTTTAAAATAATCCAAAAAAAGAAAAATACAACAATCCAGGCAAGCATTGATCCAATAACCTTCTGGCTATGAGACTACCACGCTAACCACTAGGCTACGCAGTACCTTGAATTTCCCTTAATAATTCTACATTTTATTCATATATCGTATAACTCATCAAAAACCATCATATTTTACATTATATATATATAGCTACTTCTCAGGTGGTAAAAAGTACGGGTACTTCTAGAAGGGCTAGAGACATGGGACAAAAGGCATTAGGTAGAATTTTGCCTCTAGGGTACCAGAAAAATCTGACATTGGAACTTTTTAGCCCCGAAATAGCTCTATTTTAAGATTTTCTGAAAAAATTTTTGTATAACAAAAGCACGTTTTTCTTTTATACTTTTTATAATTAGAAACACAAACCAAGAAATAAATGATACGTTTTACGTTATTTTTATTATTAGAAACACAAACCGAGAAATAAATAATATTTGAAAATGCAATGATCTCACATATATTTTAATTTCGAAAAATCGAAATAAACTTAAATAAATGTCAGATTTTATAAAAGACATCAGATGTTTTGTGGCAACTGAATATTAATGCTTCATTTGTTATTGTTTTGAATATTATGTTTCGTCAGCAAGCTTTAAAAAAATATACATACACAATTTATGTACGTATGTATCTACCTAAAATTTTATTTTTATTGTTCGAGCGAAAACCTGTAAAAAATGCTAAATTCCAATACATTCATATATACATACATACACACATATATTCATATATACATTCATACACATATTTTTACATACATAAATTATTATTTTGTTTTTGACTAAACCTTTTCTTTATGTTTAAAATTCAATCCTATATGTTTACCCACAGTTTAAAAAAAACAGGTATCTATTCATAATTATGTATATTTGCATTTATAATTTTATTTATAATTTTTCCAACAGCAAAATTTCAAAATTTTCGATTCTAATACATTCATATGTACATACGTTCATATGTTGGAACGAAAAATTTTAAAATCTTCAATTCTAATCCATTCATATATACATACATACACACATATATTCATATATACATTCATGCACATATTTTTACATACATAAATTATTATTTTGTTTTTGACTAAACCTTTTCTTTATTTGAGAAATTAATTTTTGTAAGTTTACCCCCATGATATAATAATTATGCGTTTAAAATTTATTTCTATTTATTCTACAGTTTTGAATATTATTAAATTCATATAGAAAGCTTAAAAAAATTACTCAGTAAGCTTTAAAAAAAATATACATACTACATACATATTTATGTACTTAAAATTTTTGCGAATTTTTCCAAACTATTATAAGAATATTTTTTTGGAAATTTTCTTTAAACTTTTATATAACATTTATCAGTTATATATTAAAAAAAAATAAAACACAAAATTTAAACAAAATAAAAAAAAAAATTTTTAAAATAATCCAAAAAAAGAAAAATACAACAATCCAGGCAAGCATTGATCCAATAACCTTCTGGCTATGAGACTACCACGCTAACCACTAGGCTACGCAGTACCTTGAATTTCCCTTAATAATTCTACATTTTATTCATATATCGTATAACTCATCAAAAACCATCATATTTTACATTATATATATATAGCTACTTCTCAGGTGGTAAAAAGTACGGGTACTTCTAGAAGGGCTAGAGACATGGGACAAAAGGCATTAGGTAGAATTTTGCCTCTAGGGTACCAGAAAAATCTGACATTGGAACTTTTTAGCCCCGAAATAGCTCTATTTTAAGATTTTCTGAAAAAATTTTTGTATAACAAAAGCACGTTTTTCTTTTATACTTTTTATAATTAGAAACACAAACTAAGAAATAAATGATACGTTTTACGTTATTTTTATTATTAGAAACACAAACCGAGAAATAAATAATATTTGAAAATGCAATGATCTCACATATATTTTAATTTCGAAAAATCGAAATAAACTTAAATAAATGTCAGATTTTATAAAAGACATCAGATGTTTTGTGGCAACTGAATATTAATGCTTCATTTGTTATTGTTTTGAATATTATGTTTCGTCAGCAAGCTTTAAAAAAATATACATACACAATTTATGTACGTATGTATCTACCTAAAATTTTATTTTTATTGTTCGAGCGAAAACCTGTAAAAAATGCTAAATTCCAATACATTCATATATACATACATACACACATATATTCATATATACATTCATACACATATTTTTACATACATAAATTATTATTTTGTTTTTGACTAAACCTTTTCTTTATGTTTAAAATTCAATCCTATATGTTTACCCACAGTTTAAAAAAAACAGGTATCTATTCATAATTATGTATATTTGCATTTATAATTTTATTTATAATTTTTCCAACAGCAAAATTTCAAAATTTTCGATTCTAATACATTCATATGTACATACGTTCATATGTTGGAACGAAAAATTTTAAAATCTTCAATTCTAATCCATTCATATATACATACATACACACATATATTCATATATACATTCATGCACATATTTTTACATACATAAATTATTATTTTGTTTTTGACTAAACCTTTTCTTTATTTGAGAAATTAATTTTTGTAAGTTTACCCCCATGATATAATAATTATGCGTTTAAAATTTATTTCTATTTATTCTACAGTTTTGAATATTATTAAATTCATATAGAAAGCTTAAAAAAATTACTCAGTAAGCTTTAAAAAAAATATACATACTACATACATATTTATGTACTTAAAATTTTTGCGAATTTTTCCAAACTATTATAAGAATATTTTTTTGGAAATTTTCTTTAAACTTTTATATAACATTTATCAGTTATATATTAAAAAAAAATAAAACACAAAATTTAAACAAAATAAAAAAAAAAATTTTTAAAATAATCCAAAAAAAGAAAAATACAACAATCCAGGCAAGCATTGATCCAATAACCTTCTGGCTATGAGACTACCACGCTAACCACTAGGCTACGCAGTACCTTGAATTTCCCTTAATAATTCTACATTTTATTCATATATCGTATAACTCATCAAAAACCATCATATTTTACATTATATATATATAGCTACTTCTCAGGTGGTAAAAAGTACGGGTACTTCTAGAAGGGCTAGAGACATGGGACAAAAGGCATTAGGTAGAATTTTGCCTCTAGGGTACCAGAAAAATCTGACATTGGAACTTTTTAGCCCCGAAATAGCTCTATTTTAAGATTTTCTGAAAAAATTTTTGTATAACAAAAGCACGTTTTTCTTTTATACTTTTTATAATTAGAAACACAAACCAAGAAATAAATGATACGTTTTACGTTATTTTTATTATTAGAAACACAAACCGAGAAATAAATAATATTTGAAAATGCAATGATCTCACATATATTTTAATTTCGAAAAATCGAAATAAACTTAAATAAATGTCAGATTTTATAAAAGACATCAGATGTTTTGTGGCAACTGAATATTAATGCTTCATTTGTTATTGTTTTGAATATTATGTTTCGTCAGCAAGCTTTAAAAAAATATACATACACAATTTATGTACGTATGTATCTACCTAAAATTTTATTTTTATTGTTCGAGCGAAAACCTGTAAAAAATGCTAAATTCCAATACATTCATATATACATACATACACACATATATTCATATATACATTCATACACATATTTTTACATACATAAATTATTATTTTGTTTTTGACTAAACCTTTTCTTTATGTTTAAAATTCAATCCTATATGTTTACCCACAGTTTAAAAAAAACAGGTATCTATTCATAATTATGTATATTTGCATTTATAATTTTATTTATAATTTTTCCAACAGCAAAATTTCAAAATTTTCGATTCTAATACATTCATATGTACATACGTTCATATGTTGGAACGAAAAATTTTAAAATCTTCAATTCTAATCCATTCATATATACATACATACACACATATATTCATATATACATTCATGCACATATTTTTACATACATAAATTATTATTTTGTTTTTGACTAAACCTTTTCTTTATTTGAGAAATTAATTTTTGTAAGTTTACCCCCATGATATAATAATTATGCGTTTAAAATTTATTTCTATTTATTCTACAGTTTTGAATATTATTAAATTCATATAGAAAGCTTAAAAAAATTACTCAGTAAGCTTTAAAAAAAATATACATACTACATACATATTTATGTACTTAAAATTTTTGCGAATTTTTCCAAACTATTATAAGAATATTTTTTTGGAAATTTTCTTTAAACTTTTATATAACATTTATCAGTTATATATTAAAAAAAAATAAAACACAAAATTTAAACAAAATAAAAAAAAAAATTTTTAAAATAATCCAAAAAAAGAAAAATACAACAATCCAGGCAAGCATTGATCCAATAACCTTCTGGCTATGAGACTACCACGCTAACCACTAGGCTACGCAGTACCTTGAATTTCCCTTAATAATTCTACATTTTATTCATATATCGTATAACTCATCAAAAACCATCATATTTTACATTATATATATATAGCTACTTCTCAGGTGGTAAAAAGTACGGGTACTTCTAGAAGGGCTAGAGACATGGGACAAAAGGCATTAGGTAGAATTTTGCCTCTAGGGTACCAGAAAAATCTGACATTGGAACTTTTTAGCCCCGAAATAGCTCTATTTTAAGATTTTCTGAAAAAATTTTTGTATAACAAAAGCACGTTTTTCTTTTATACTTTTTATAATTAGAAACACAAACTAAGAAATAAATGATACGTTTTACGTTATTTTTATTATTAGAAACACAAACCGAGAAATAAATAATATTTGAAAATGCAATGATCTCACATATATTTTAATTTCGAAAAATCGAAATAAACTTAAATAAATGTCAGATTTTATAAAAGACATCAGATGTTTTGTGGCAACTGAATATTAATGCTTCATTTGTTATTGTTTTGAATATTATGTTTCGTCAGCAAGCTTTAAAAAAATATACATACACAATTTATGTACGTATGTATCTACCTAAAATTTTATTTTTATTGTTCGAGCGAAAACCTGTAAAAAATGCTAAATTCCAATACATTCATATATACATACATACACACATATATTCATATATACATTCATACACATATTTTTACATACATAAATTATTATTTTGTTTTTGACTAAACCTTTTCTTTATGTTTAAAATTCAATCCTATATGTTTACCCACAGTTTAAAAAAAACAGGTATCTATTCATAATTATGTATATTTGCATTTATAATTTTATTTATAATTTTTCCAACAGCAAAATTTCAAAATTTTCGATTCTAATACATTCATATGTACATACGTTCATATGTTGGAACGAAAAATTTTAAAATCTTCAATTCTAATCCATTCATATATACATACATACACACATATATTCATATATACATTCATGCACATATTTTTACATACATAAATTATTATTTTGTTTTTGACTAAACCTTTTCTTTATTTGAGAAATTAATTTTTGTAAGTTTACCCCCATGATATAATAATTATGCGTTTAAAATTTATTTCTATTTATTCTACAGTTTTGAATATTATTAAATTCATATAGAAAGCTTAAAAAAATTACTCAGTAAGCTTTAAAAAAAATATACATACTACATACATATTTATGTACTTAAAATTTTTGCGAATTTTTCCAAACTATTATAAGAATATTTTTTTGGAAATTTTCTTTAAACTTTTATATAACATTTATCAGTTATATATTAAAAAAAAATAAAACACAAAATTTAAACAAAATAAAAAAAAAAATTTTTAAAATAATCCAAAAAAAGAAAAATACAACAATCCAGGCAAGCATTGATCCAATAACCTTCTGGCTATGAGACTACCACGCTAACCACTAGGCTACGCAGTACCTTGAATTTCCCTTAATAATTCTACATTTTATTCATATATCGTATAACTCATCAAAAACCATCATATTTTACATTATATATATATAGCTACTTCTCAGGTGGTAAAAAGTACGGGTACTTCTAGAAGGGCTAGAGACATGGGACAAAAGGCATTAGGTAGAATTTTGCCTCTAGGGTACCAGAAAAATCTGACATTGGAACTTTTTAGCCCCGAAATAGCTCTATTTTAAGATTTTCTGAAAAAATTTTTGTATAACAAAAGCACGTTTTTCTTTTATACTTTTTATAATTAGAAACACAAACCAAGAAATAAATGATACGTTTTACGTTATTTTTATTATTAGAAACACAAACCGAGAAATAAATAATATTTGAAAATGCAATGATCTCACATATATTTTAATTTCGAAAAATCGAAATAAACTTAAATAAATGTCAGATTTTATAAAAGACATCAGATGTTTTGTGGCAACTGAATATTAATGCTTCATTTGTTATTGTTTTGAATATTATGTTTCGTCAGCAAGCTTTAAAAAAATATACATACACAATTTATGTACGTATGTATCTACCTAAAATTTTATTTTTATTGTTCGAGCGAAAACCTGTAAAAAATGCTAAATTCCAATACATTCATATATACATACATACACACATATATTCATATATACATTCATACACATATTTTTACATACATAAATTATTATTTTGTTTTTGACTAAACCTTTTCTTTATGTTTAAAATTCAATCCTATATGTTTACCCACAGTTTAAAAAAAACAGGTATCTATTCATAATTATGTATATTTGCATTTATAATTTTATTTATAATTTTTCCAACAGCAAAATTTCAAAATTTTCGATTCTAATACATTCATATGTACATACGTTCATATGTTGGAACGAAAAATTTTAAAATCTTCAATTCTAATCCATTCATATATACATACATACACACATATATTCATATATACATTCATGCACATATTTTTACATACATAAATTATTATTTTGTTTTTGACTAAACCTTTTCTTTATTTGAGAAATTAATTTTTGTAAGTTTACCCCCATGATATAATAATTATGCGTTTAAAATTTATTTCTATTTATTCTACAGTTTTGAATATTATTAAATTCATATAGAAAGCTTAAAAAAATTACTCAGTAAGCTTTAAAAAAAATATACATACTACATACATATTTATGTACTTAAAATTTTTGCGAATTTTTCCAAACTATTATAAGAATATTTTTTTGGAAATTTTCTTTAAACTTTTATATAACATTTATCAGTTATATATTAAAAAAAAATAAAACACAAAATTTAAACAAAATAAAAAAAAAAATTTTTAAAATAATCCAAAAAAAGAAAAATACAACAATCCAGGCAAGCATTGATCCAATAACCTTCTGGCTATGAGACTACCACGCTAACCACTAGGCTACGCAGTACCTTGAATTTCCCTTAATAATTCTACATTTTATTCATATATCGTATAACTCATCAAAAACCATCATATTTTACATTATATATATATAGCTACTTCTCAGGTGGTAAAAAGTACGGGTACTTCTAGAAGGGCTAGAGACATGGGACAAAAGGCATTAGGTAGAATTTTGCCTCTAGGGTACCAGAAAAATCTGACATTGGAACTTTTTAGCCCCGAAATAGCTCTATTTTAAGATTTTCTGAAAAAATTTTTGTATAACAAAAGCACGTTTTTCTTTTATACTTTTTATAATTAGAAACACAAACTAAGAAATAAATGATACGTTTTACGTTATTTTTATTATTAGAAACACAAACCGAGAAATAAATAATATTTGAAAATGCAATGATCTCACATATATTTTAATTTCGAAAAATCGAAATAAACTTAAATAAATGTCAGATTTTATAAAAGACATCAGATGTTTTGTGGCAACTGAATATTAATGCTTCATTTGTTATTGTTTTGAATATTATGTTTCGTCAGCAAGCTTTAAAAAAATATACATACACAATTTATGTACGTATGTATCTACCTAAAATTTTATTTTTATTGTTCGAGCGAAAACCTGTAAAAAATGCTAAATTCCAATACATTCATATATACATACATACACACATATATTCATATATACATTCATACACATATTTTTACATACATAAATTATTATTTTGTTTTTGACTAAACCTTTTCTTTATGTTTAAAATTCAATCCTATATGTTTACCCACAGTTTAAAAAAAACAGGTATCTATTCATAATTATGTATATTTGCATTTATAATTTTATTTATAATTTTTCCAACAGCAAAATTTCAAAATTTTCGATTCTAATACATTCATATGTACATACGTTCATATGTTGGAACGAAAAATTTTAAAATCTTCAATTCTAATCCATTCATATATACATACATACACACATATATTCATATATACATTCATGCACATATTTTTACATACATAAATTATTATTTTGTTTTTGACTAAACCTTTTCTTTATTTGAGAAATTAATTTTTGTAAGTTTACCCCCATGATATAATAATTATGCGTTTAAAATTTATTTCTATTTATTCTACAGTTTTGAATATTATTAAATTCATATAGAAAGCTTAAAAAAATTACTCAGTAAGCTTTAAAAAAAATATACATACTACATACATATTTATGTACTTAAAATTTTTGCGAATTTTTCCAAACTATTATAAGAATATTTTTTTGGAAATTTTCTTTAAACTTTTATATAACATTTATCAGTTATATATTAAAAAAAAATAAAACACAAAATTTAAACAAAATAAAAAAAAAAATTTTTAAAATAATCCAAAAAAAGAAAAATACAACAATCCAGGCAAGCATTGATCCAATAACCTTCTGGCTATGAGACTACCACGCTAACCACTAGGCTACGCAGTACCTTGAATTTCCCTTAATAATTCTACATTTTATTCATATATCGTATAACTCATCAAAAACCATCATATTTTACATTATATATATATAGCTACTTCTCAGGTGGTAAAAAGTACGGGTACTTCTAGAAGGGCTAGAGACATGGGACAAAAGGCATTAGGTAGAATTTTGCCTCTAGGGTACCAGAAAAATCTGACATTGGAACTTTTTAGCCCCGAAATAGCTCTATTTTAAGATTTTCTGAAAAAATTTTTGTATAACAAAAGCACGTTTTTCTTTTATACTTTTTATAATTAGAAACACAAACCAAGAAATAAATGATACGTTTTACGTTATTTTTATTATTAGAAACACAAACCGAGAAATAAATAATATTTGAAAATGCAATGATCTCACATATATTTTAATTTCGAAAAATCGAAATAAACTTAAATAAATGTCAGATTTTATAAAAGACATCAGATGTTTTGTGGCAACTGAATATTAATGCTTCATTTGTTATTGTTTTGAATATTATGTTTCGTCAGCAAGCTTTAAAAAAATATACATACACAATTTATGTACGTATGTATCTACCTAAAATTTTATTTTTATTGTTCGAGCGAAAACCTGTAAAAAATGCTAAATTCCAATACATTCATATATACATACATACACACATATATTCATATATACATTCATACACATATTTTTACATACATAAATTATTATTTTGTTTTTGACTAAACCTTTTCTTTATGTTTAAAATTCAATCCTATATGTTTACCCACAGTTTAAAAAAAACAGGTATCTATTCATAATTATGTATATTTGCATTTATAATTTTATTTATAATTTTTCCAACAGCAAAATTTCAAAATTTTCGATTCTAATACATTCATATGTACATACGTTCATATGTTGGAACGAAAAATTTTAAAATCTTCAATTCTAATCCATTCATATATACATACATACACACATATATTCATATATACATTCATGCACATATTTTTACATACATAAATTATTATTTTGTTTTTGACTAAACCTTTTCTTTATTTGAGAAATTAATTTTTGTAAGTTTACCCCCATGATATAATAATTATGCGTTTAAAATTTATTTCTATTTATTCTACAGTTTTGAATATTATTAAATTCATATAGAAAGCTTAAAAAAATTACTCAGTAAGCTTTAAAAAAAATATACATACTACATACATATTTATGTACTTAAAATTTTTGCGAATTTTTCCAAACTATTATAAGAATATTTTTTTGGAAATTTTCTTTAAACTTTTATATAACATTTATCAGTTATATATTAAAAAAAAATAAAACACAAAATTTAAACAAAATAAAAAAAAAAATTTTTAAAATAATCCAAAAAAAGAAAAATACAACAATCCAGGCAAGCATTGATCCAATAACCTTCTGGCTATGAGACTACCACGCTAACCACTAGGCTACGCAGTACCTTGAATTTCCCTTAATAATTCTACATTTTATTCATATATCGTATAACTCATCAAAAACCATCATATTTTACATTATATATATATAGCTACTTCTCAGGTGGTAAAAAGTACGGGTACTTCTAGAAGGGCTAGAGACATGGGACAAAAGGCATTAGGTAGAATTTTGCCTCTAGGGTACCAGAAAAATCTGACATTGGAACTTTTTAGCCCCGAAATAGCTCTATTTTAAGATTTTCTGAAAAAATTTTTGTATAACAAAAGCACGTTTTTCTTTTATACTTTTTATAATTAGAAACACAAACCAAGAAATAAATGATACGTTTTACGTTATTTTTATTATTAGAAACACAAACCGAGAAATAAATAATATTTGAAAATGCAATGATCTCACATATATTTTAATTTCGAAAAATCGAAATAAACTTAAATAAATGTCAGATTTTATAAAAGACATCAGATGTTTTGTGGCAACTGAATATTAATGCTTCATTTGTTATTGTTTTGAATATTATGTTTCGTCAGCAAGCTTTAAAAAAATATACATACACAATTTATGTACGTATGTATCTACCTAAAATTTTATTTTTATTGTTCGAGCGAAAACCTGTAAAAAATGCTAAATTCCAATACATTCATATATACATACATACACACATATATTCATATATACATTCATACACATATTTTTACATACATAAATTATTATTTTGTTTTTGACTAAACCTTTTCTTTATGTTTAAAATTCAATCCTATATGTTTACCCACAGTTTAAAAAAAACAGGTATCTATTCATAATTATGTATATTTGCATTTATAATTTTATTTATAATTTTTCCAACAGCAAAATTTCAAAATTTTCGATTCTAATACATTCATATGTACATACGTTCATATGTTGGAACGAAAAATTTTAAAATCTTCAATTCTAATCCATTCATATATACATACATACACACATATATTCATATATACATTCATGCACATATTTTTACATACATAAATTATTATTTTGTTTTTGACTAAACCTTTTCTTTATTTGAGAAATTAATTTTTGTAAGTTTACCCCCATGATATAATAATTATGCGTTTAAAATTTATTTCTATTTATTCTACAGTTTTGAATATTATTAAATTCATATAGAAAGCTTAAAAAAATTACTCAGTAAGCTTTAAAAAAAATATACATACTACATACATATTTATGTACTTAAAATTTTTGCGAATTTTTCCAAACTATTATAAGAATATTTTTTTGGAAATTTTCTTTAAACTTTTATATAACATTTATCAGTTATATATTAAAAAAAAATAAAACACAAAATTTAAACAAAATAAAAAAAAAAATTTTTAAAATAATCCAAAAAAAGAAAAATACAACAATCCAGGCAAGCATTGATCCAATAACCTTCTGGCTATGAGACTACCACGCTAACCACTAGGCTACGCAGTACCTTGAATTTCCCTTAATAATTCTACATTTTATTCATATATCGTATAACTCATCAAAAACCATCATATTTTACATTATATATATATAGCTACTTCTCAGGTGGTAAAAAGTACGGGTACTTCTAGAAGGGCTAGAGACATGGGACAAAAGGCATTAGGTAGAATTTTGCCTCTAGGGTACCAGAAAAATCTGACATTGGAACTTTTTAGCCCCGAAATAGCTCTATTTTAAGATTTTCTGAAAAAATTTTTGTATAACAAAAGCACGTTTTTCTTTTATACTTTTTATAATTAGAAACACAAACCAAGAAATAAATGATACGTTTTACGTTATTTTTATTATTAGAAACACAAACCGAGAAATAAATAATATTTGAAAATGCAATGATCTCACATATATTTTAATTTCGAAAAATCGAAATAAACTTAAATAAATGTCAGATTTTATAAAAGACATCAGATGTTTTGTGGCAACTGAATATTAATGCTTCATTTGTTATTGTTTTGAATATTATGTTTCGTCAGCAAGCTTTAAAAAAATATACATACACAATTTATGTACGTATGTATCTACCTAAAATTTTATTTTTATTGTTCGAGCGAAAACCTGTAAAAAATGCTAAATTCCAATACATTCATATATACATACATACACACATATATTCATATATACATTCATACACATATTTTTACATACATAAATTATTATTTTGTTTTTGACTAAACCTTTTCTTTATGTTTAAAATTCAATCCTATATGTTTACCCACAGTTTAAAAAAAACAGGTATCTATTCATAATTATGTATATTTGCATTTATAATTTTATTTATAATTTTTCCAACAGCAAAATTTCAAAATTTTCGATTCTAATACATTCATATGTACATACGTTCATATGTTGGAACGAAAAATTTTAAAATCTTCAATTCTAATCCATTCATATATACATACATACACACATATATTCATATATACATTCATGCACATATTTTTACATACATAAATTATTATTTTGTTTTTGACTAAACCTTTTCTTTATTTGAGAAATTAATTTTTGTAAGTTTACCCCCATGATATAATAATTATGCGTTTAAAATTTATTTCTATTTATTCTACAGTTTTGAATATTATTAAATTCATATAGAAAGCTTAAAAAAATTACTCAGTAAGCTTTAAAAAAAATATACATACTACATACATATTTATGTACTTAAAATTTTTGCGAATTTTTCCAAACTATTATAAGAATATTTTTTTGGAAATTTTCTTTAAACTTTTATATAACATTTATCAGTTATATATTAAAAAAAAATAAAACACAAAATTTAAACAAAATAAAAAAAAAAATTTTTAAAATAATCCAAAAAAAGAAAAATACAACAATCCAGGCAAGCATTGATCCAATAACCTTCTGGCTATGAGACTACCACGCTAACCACTAGGCTACGCAGTACCTTGAATTTCCCTTAATAATTCTACATTTTATTCATATATCGTATAACTCATCAAAAACCATCATATTTTACATTATATATATATAGCTACTTCTCAGGTGGTAAAAAGTACGGGTACTTCTAGAAGGGCTAGAGACATGGGACAAAAGGCATTAGGTAGAATTTTGCCTCTAGGGTACCAGAAAAATCTGACATTGGAACTTTTTAGCCCCGAAATAGCTCTATTTTAAGATTTTCTGAAAAAATTTTTGTATAACAAAAGCACGTTTTTCTTTTATACTTTTTATAATTAGAAACACAAACTAAGAAATAAATGATACGTTTTACGTTATTTTTATTATTAGAAACACAAACCGAGAAATAAATAATATTTGAAAATGCAATGATCTCACATATATTTTAATTTCGAAAAATCGAAATAAACTTAAATAAATGTCAGATTTTATAAAAGACATCAGATGTTTTGTGGCAACTGAATATTAATGCTTCATTTGTTATTGTTTTGAATATTATGTTTCGTCAGCAAGCTTTAAAAAAATATACATACACAATTTATGTACGTATGTATCTACCTAAAATTTTATTTTTATTGTTCGAGCGAAAACCTGTAAAAAATGCTAAATTCCAATACATTCATATATACATACATACACACATATATTCATATATACATTCATACACATATTTTTACATACATAAATTATTATTTTGTTTTTGACTAAACCTTTTCTTTATGTTTAAAATTCAATCCTATATGTTTACCCACAGTTTAAAAAAAACAGGTATCTATTCATAATTATGTATATTTGCATTTATAATTTTATTTATAATTTTTCCAACAGCAAAATTTCAAAATTTTCGATTCTAATACATTCATATGTACATACGTTCATATGTTGGAACGAAAAATTTTAAAATCTTCAATTCTAATCCATTCATATATACATACATACACACATATATTCATATATACATTCATGCACATATTTTTACATACATAAATTATTATTTTGTTTTTGACTAAACCTTTTCTTTATTTGAGAAATTAATTTTTGTAAGTTTACCCCCATGATATAATAATTATGCGTTTAAAATTTATTTCTATTTATTCTACAGTTTTGAATATTATTAAATTCATATAGAAAGCTTAAAAAAATTACTCAGTAAGCTTTAAAAAAAATATACATACTACATACATATTTATGTACTTAAAATTTTTGCGAATTTTTCCAAACTATTATAAGAATATTTTTTTGGAAATTTTCTTTAAACTTTTATATAACATTTATCAGTTATATATTAAAAAAAAATAAAACACAAAATTTAAACAAAATAAAAAAAAAAATTTTTAAAATAATCCAAAAAAAGAAAAATACAACAATCCAGGCAAGCATTGATCCAATAACCTTCTGGCTATGAGACTACCACGCTAACCACTAGGCTACGCAGTACCTTGAATTTCCCTTAATAATTCTACATTTTATTCATATATCGTATAACTCATCAAAAACCATCATATTTTACATTATATATATATAGCTACTTCTCAGGTGGTAAAAAGTACGGGTACTTCTAGAAGGGCTAGAGACATGGGACAAAAGGCATTAGGTAGAATTTTGCCTCTAGGGTACCAGAAAAATCTGACATTGGAACTTTTTAGCCCCGAAATAGCTCTATTTTAAGATTTTCTGAAAAAATTTTTGTATAACAAAAGCACGTTTTTCTTTTATACTTTTTATAATTAGAAACACAAACCAAGAAATAAATGATACGTTTTACGTTATTTTTATTATTAGAAACACAAACCGAGAAATAAATAATATTTGAAAATGCAATGATCTCACATATATTTTAATTTCGAAAAATCGAAATAAACTTAAATAAATGTCAGATTTTATAAAAGACATCAGATGTTTTGTGGCAACTGAATATTAATGCTTCATTTGTTATTGTTTTGAATATTATGTTTCGTCAGCAAGCTTTAAAAAAATATACATACACAATTTATGTACGTATGTATCTACCTAAAATTTTATTTTTATTGTTCGAGCGAAAACCTGTAAAAAATGCTAAATTCCAATACATTCATATATACATACATACACACATATATTCATATATACATTCATACACATATTTTTACATACATAAATTATTATTTTGTTTTTGACTAAACCTTTTCTTTATGTTTAAAATTCAATCCTATATGTTTACCCACAGTTTAAAAAAAACAGGTATCTATTCATAATTATGTATATTTGCATTTATAATTTTATTTATAATTTTTCCAACAGCAAAATTTCAAAATTTTCGATTCTAATACATTCATATGTACATACGTTCATATGTTGGAACGAAAAATTTTAAAATCTTCAATTCTAATCCATTCATATATACATACATACACACATATATTCATATATACATTCATGCACATATTTTTACATACATAAATTATTATTTTGTTTTTGACTAAACCTTTTCTTTATTTGAGAAATTAATTTTTGTAAGTTTACCCCCATGATATAATAATTATGCGTTTAAAATTTATTTCTATTTATTCTACAGTTTTGAATATTATTAAATTCATATAGAAAGCTTAAAAAAATTACTCAGTAAGCTTTAAAAAAAATATACATACTACATACATATTTATGTACTTAAAATTTTTGCGAATTTTTCCAAACTATTATAAGAATATTTTTTTGGAAATTTTCTTTAAACTTTTATATAACATTTATCAGTTATATATTAAAAAAAAATAAAACACAAAATTTAAACAAAATAAAAAAAAAAATTTTTAAAATAATCCAAAAAAAGAAAAATACAACAATCCAGGCAAGCATTGATCCAATAACCTTCTGGCTATGAGACTACCACGCTAACCACTAGGCTACGCAGTACCTTGAATTTCCCTTAATAATTCTACATTTTATTCATATATCGTATAACTCATCAAAAACCATCATATTTTACATTATATATATATAGCTACTTCTCAGGTGGTAAAAAGTACGGGTACTTCTAGAAGGGCTAGAGACATGGGACAAAAGGCATTAGGTAGAATTTTGCCTCTAGGGTACCAGAAAAATCTGACATTGGAACTTTTTAGCCCCGAAATAGCTCTATTTTAAGATTTTCTGAAAAAATTTTTGTATAACAAAAGCACGTTTTTCTTTTATACTTTTTATAATTAGAAACACAAACCAAGAAATAAATGATACGTTTTACGTTATTTTTATTATTAGAAACACAAACCGAGAAATAAATAATATTTGAAAATGCAATGATCTCACATATATTTTAATTTCGAAAAATCGAAATAAACTTAAATAAATGTCAGATTTTATAAAAGACATCAGATGTTTTGTGGCAACTGAATATTAATGCTTCATTTGTTATTGTTTTGAATATTATGTTTCGTCAGCAAGCTTTAAAAAAATATACATACACAATTTATGTACGTATGTATCTACCTAAAATTTTATTTTTATTGTTCGAGCGAAAACCTGTAAAAAATGCTAAATTCCAATACATTCATATATACATACATACACACATATATTCATATATACATTCATACACATATTTTTACATACATAAATTATTATTTTGTTTTTGACTAAACCTTTTCTTTATGTTTAAAATTCAATCCTATATGTTTACCCACAGTTTAAAAAAAACAGGTATCTATTCATAATTATGTATATTTGCATTTATAATTTTATTTATAATTTTTCCAACAGCAAAATTTCAAAATTTTCGATTCTAATACATTCATATGTACATACGTTCATATGTTGGAACGAAAAATTTTAAAATCTTCAATTCTAATCCATTCATATATACATACATACACACATATATTCATATATACATTCATGCACATATTTTTACATACATAAATTATTATTTTGTTTTTGACTAAACCTTTTCTTTATTTGAGAAATTAATTTTTGTAAGTTTACCCCCATGATATAATAATTATGCGTTTAAAATTTATTTCTATTTATTCTACAGTTTTGAATATTATTAAATTCATATAGAAAGCTTAAAAAAATTACTCAGTAAGCTTTAAAAAAAATATACATACTACATACATATTTATGTACTTAAAATTTTTGCGAATTTTTCCAAACTATTATAAGAATATTTTTTTGGAAATTTTCTTTAAACTTTTATATAACATTTATCAGTTATATATTAAAAAAAAATAAAACACAAAATTTAAACAAAATAAAAAAAAAAATTTTTAAAATAATCCAAAAAAAGAAAAATACAACAATCCAGGCAAGCATTGATCCAATAACCTTCTGGCTATGAGACTACCACGCTAACCACTAGGCTACGCAGTACCTTGAATTTCCCTTAATAATTCTACATTTTATTCATATATCGTATAACTCATCAAAAACCATCATATTTTACATTATATATATATAGCTACTTCTCAGGTGGTAAAAAGTACGGGTACTTCTAGAAGGGCTAGAGACATGGGACAAAAGGCATTAGGTAGAATTTTGCCTCTAGGGTACCAGAAAAATCTGACATTGGAACTTTTTAGCCCCGAAATAGCTCTATTTTAAGATTTTCTGAAAAAATTTTTGTATAACAAAAGCACGTTTTTCTTTTATACTTTTTATAATTAGAAACACAAACTAAGAAATAAATGATACGTTTTACGTTATTTTTATTATTAGAAACACAAACCGAGAAATAAATAATATTTGAAAATGCAATGATCTCACATATATTTTAATTTCGAAAAATCGAAATAAACTTAAATAAATGTCAGATTTTATAAAAGACATCAGATGTTTTGTGGCAACTGAATATTAATGCTTCATTTGTTATTGTTTTGAATATTATGTTTCGTCAGCAAGCTTTAAAAAAATATACATACACAATTTATGTACGTATGTATCTACCTAAAATTTTATTTTTATTGTTCGAGCGAAAACCTGTAAAAAATGCTAAATTCCAATACATTCATATATACATACATACACACATATATTCATATATACATTCATACACATATTTTTACATACATAAATTATTATTTTGTTTTTGACTAAACCTTTTCTTTATGTTTAAAATTCAATCCTATATGTTTACCCACAGTTTAAAAAAAACAGGTATCTATTCATAATTATGTATATTTGCATTTATAATTTTATTTATAATTTTTCCAACAGCAAAATTTCAAAATTTTCGATTCTAATACATTCATATGTACATACGTTCATATGTTGGAACGAAAAATTTTAAAATCTTCAATTCTAATCCATTCATATATACATACATACACACATATATTCATATATACATTCATGCACATATTTTTACATACATAAATTATTATTTTGTTTTTGACTAAACCTTTTCTTTATTTGAGAAATTAATTTTTGTAAGTTTACCCCCATGATATAATAATTATGCGTTTAAAATTTATTTCTATTTATTCTACAGTTTTGAATATTATTAAATTCATATAGAAAGCTTAAAAAAATTACTCAGTAAGCTTTAAAAAAAATATACATACTACATACATATTTATGTACTTAAAATTTTTGCGAATTTTTCCAAACTATTATAAGAATATTTTTTTGGAAATTTTCTTTAAACTTTTATATAACATTTATCAGTTATATATTAAAAAAAAATAAAACACAAAATTTAAACAAAATAAAAAAAAAAATTTTTAAAATAATCCAAAAAAAGAAAAATACAACAATCCAGGCAAGCATTGATCCAATAACCTTCTGGCTATGAGACTACCACGCTAACCACTAGGCTACGCAGTACCTTGAATTTCCCTTAATAATTCTACATTTTATTCATATATCGTATAACTCATCAAAAACCATCATATTTTACATTATATATATATAGCTACTTCTCAGGTGGTAAAAAGTACGGGTACTTCTAGAAGGGCTAGAGACATGGGACAAAAGGCATTAGGTAGAATTTTGCCTCTAGGGTACCAGAAAAATCTGACATTGGAACTTTTTAGCCCCGAAATAGCTCTATTTTAAGATTTTCTGAAAAAATTTTTGTATAACAAAAGCACGTTTTTCTTTTATACTTTTTATAATTAGAAACACAAACCAAGAAATAAATGATACGTTTTACGTTATTTTTATTATTAGAAACACAAACCGAGAAATAAATAATATTTGAAAATGCAATGATCTCACATATATTTTAATTTCGAAAAATCGAAATAAACTTAAATAAATGTCAGATTTTATAAAAGACATCAGATGTTTTGTGGCAACTGAATATTAATGCTTCATTTGTTATTGTTTTGAATATTATGTTTCGTCAGCAAGCTTTAAAAAAATATACATACACAATTTATGTACGTATGTATCTACCTAAAATTTTATTTTTATTGTTCGAGCGAAAACCTGTAAAAAATGCTAAATTCCAATACATTCATATATACATACATACACACATATATTCATATATACATTCATACACATATTTTTACATACATAAATTATTATTTTGTTTTTGACTAAACCTTTTCTTTAT
Source organism: Condylostylus longicornis (assembly GCF_029603195.1). Classification (NCBI taxonomy): domain Eukaryota; kingdom Metazoa; phylum Arthropoda; class Insecta; order Diptera; family Dolichopodidae; genus Condylostylus; species Condylostylus longicornis. Next base: position 226 of record NW_026578307.1, on the reverse strand, counting down.
GTTTAAAATTCAATCCTATATGTTTACCCACAGTTTAAAAAAAACAGGTATCTATTCATAATTATGTATATTTGCATTTATAATTTTATTTATAATTTTTCCAACAGCAAAATTTCAAAATTTTCGATTCTAATACATTCATATGTACATACGTTCATATGTTGGAACGAAAAATTTTAAAATCTTCAATTCTAATCCATTCATATATACATACATACACACATAT
>NW_026578306.1:0-20000 GCF_029603195.1 Condylostylus longicornis | reverse complement strand
TGATTTTGGCTGGCTCCGAGAGCCACAAGCAAATTCCATCTGCGTGGCCTTTATTGAAGTTGTATTATGAGTCAAAACGTACGCCACAGACTTCTTCATCACCAGCATAAAACAACGCAGTTGTTTTTTCCAATGCATCTTGTTCTTGTATTGGTTTTTCAGCATTGATGTTCTTATGCCATGCCGGCTATGAATGTGTGTGGGTTGCTCTGTTCGTTCTTTCACAATCTCCTGGTCCAGCTATGTTATTGTTTGGTAAGTGATGTGCAAAAATTCCAATACATTACTCGCTTTCAGCAAAAATCCTACTAGTTCCCGCTGTCCCGTTGTGTATCTTCAAAATCGTGAGTTGAACTGATTGAGTGTTTTGTCATTCACTACTGCTTCAGGTTACAAATTTCATGCAAATGATATTCGGTGCTCAAGTTTTGGTCTCGATTGATGCTGAGAAGCGCAATGCCAAGGCGAAGTAGTTTTGTTACCATTTTTCTACCGTACACTTTGTCTACCTGTGGCACATGCAGAAGTCCCAATCAGCAAAAGGCAGCAGAGCACCAGGTCCCGTCAAACCACAACACTGGTTCTAAAGAAACAAGGATGAGTGCTGATGTTGATTTTGATCAGCTAGAAGCCGTTTTAGACGTAAGTCAAGAAGCAGATGAAGCAATTGATTGTCTGGAATAGAATAATATTTGATGGTGTTTTGTCTGTTATGATTTTTCAGAAACAAACCATTCGTCATTCGTCAAGAACTGCATCAGATGGACATTCAAGGCATCGGGAACGAAGTGAAAGTTATGAGCGGTACGATTTCTGACAATATTCCACATATCGTGCGAAAAATCGTGCGAACAATCTAGACATCAAGGTGCCATTAGTTATGAGTATCATTCTCTCAGTCTCCATAAGTTGCATACTTCTCCCATTTCCACGGAATTTGGAAAGGAATGGCAGACAGAACAACAGTAGAACAATTTGACACCGCGGTGAGCTCCTTGCGGTCACCCCTCCCTCCAGGCTTCACCACTCGTGTCCCAATGAAAGACGTTATAGTGTTGAGCAGCAGTTGATGCAGATTTGATATACGAGAAGATTGTTCTATCTCCATCCATTTTCAGACTCCATTTATATTTCCAGGGTGTCCGGGAGCGTCTTCATGGATCGTTGTGTTTTGCAGGCACCCGCGTAGAAGAGAGAGGTCTTCAGAGAGAGGTGCAAGCGAGGACCACGCGGGATCTTCAAGAGGCGACAGGAAGTCGGATTTAAGGAGTCGGAATGGATATTCAATGCCACGTCGGTCAAGGAGTCGAGGACGACGTCGCGATGGCAGGAGTCGATCACGGGACCGCCGGCGTGATCGGAGTCGTTCCGAGCGACGACGTGCGGACGAATCGCGTCGGGCGAGAGAAGAGCAACGAAAGAAAAGCGAACATGAAAGACGTCTTAGAGAAGAGGAAGAGAAAATGAAAAAGGAGCTTGATGAGGCACGAAGAGACGATTTAACTGTGCTTGTAATGAATTTGAGTCTGAAAGCAACTGAAAGGGATGTCTGGAAGCTTTTCTCTGAAGTAGGATCGACGCTTCTATTCTATCTTTGTATAATGATGATTTCAGAAATGCGGTAAAGTTCGAGATATTCAAATTATTCGTGATGCTCGAAGTGGCAAATCGAAAGGTGTTGGTTACGTTGAATTTTACACTCCGACGTCCGTCATGACTTCATTAGCAATGACTGGACAGCTTCTAATGGGTAGGCCTTTTACTGAAGATCTTCTGACTTTTGTTCTATATTCCTTGGTCTTGTGCGTTCAGATCAGCCTGTCATTATTCAAGCTTCCCAAGCTGAAAAGAACCGAGCAGCGAAAGCAGCAAAGCAACAGCAAGCCGAACTGACTGAACACGGTCCTATGAAAATTTATGTTGGAGGACTGATTGAAAATCTTGCAGCATTAGATGAAAATGATCTGAAGCAACTTTTCAGTCCATTTGGCGACATTGTGAACGTTGATCTGCATAAAGATCCTTATACAGGTGGGCCCAATTATGTGTTGCAAATAATACACGTGTTCTATCTTAGGGAGGAGCAAGGGATACGCTTTTATTCATTTTCGAAATGCTCAAGATGCGCGGGAAGCGATGACTGCGATGAATGGATTCGACATTGGGGGAAGAGCAATTAAAGTAAATTCTCCTTTAGTTGTACATTGTCCTTTACCCAATATGTCGCATTGTCTAATTACAACGTTTGTTGATTTTGATTTTCAGGTTGGATACGCAACGGAGAATCTTCAACGTCCCGCCATCGTCACAGACAATCCTTATCAGACAGCGTTACAATTTGCTGAGGCAGCAAATGATACAGAGAGACTCGATGATGAGGGTGGTGGTTTGCTGAGTGGTGTGAACCCTCGTATCAGTTTGATGCAAAAATTACAGCGGGCGGAAGGTCCAACGACTTCAATGCCAACAGTACAGCCTGGAGGGTTGCTTGCAGGAATGGTATTGCCCGTCCCCTCAGCCCCATCAGGTAGGCAGCAACTGCTTTCTGAATCTTGCTCTATTCACTTTTCAGTTTCCCCCATCTCATGCAACGTTTGCTTGGAGCCACTCTTCACTGCTGAAGATGTTGTTAAAGAAGGGGCGTCGCTTCTCGATGACATTGAAGAAGATGTTAAAAATGAGTGTTCTAAATTCGGTTTGGTCTTGAAGGTCTTCGTGAATAGGAAATTGCTTGACCGGAAAGTTTACGTCAAATTTTCCGTAAGTCCCATTATACAGGGTTATATATCTGATGTGATGTGTGTCGATTCAGTCGTCAGAAGCTGCAGTGAAGGCAAGCACTGGAATGCAAGGACGTTACTTCGCCGGGTACGTTGCAAATAATGAATGTTTTCATTTAAAGTTTTTGTATTTTTTGCAGAAAGCCAATTCAATGTTCATATGTGCCCGATCAAATATGGAACGCCGTTTGTCAATCTTCATACTAGTGAAACACATTTGTTTTCCGTATAATGTGCATTGTTTAGACCGAGGAAAACAAGGATTTCTGTCAAAAACGAACAATGCGAAACACAGATACTCAAAAATTATATTAACGAAGAAGTCATCCGTGGGTAGTTGGCTTCTTTAACCGGTAGTTAATTCGGCTTCTTTAAGACGTAGATTAACTTGTCGACACCTACAAACCAGAATTAACACAAACTAAAAGACAAACACTCACCTCAAATAAAGTTCATCGATAATCGGCTCCAGATCGCGATCATTCAGTATCGACTGAACAATTGTTTCCTTGTAATTGTCTGTTGCAAGAACTGCAGCTGGTAGGCGGAGAAGTCCATCTAACCAGAACACAACTCATTAATCAAGAAATAAAAGACGGGCTCACTTCTTATTGCGGCATCGGACTCTGCTTTCGCTGCTGTCCGTATTTCTGTTAGAGCTTGTCCGATTGCAGTGACAATTGCCGCTGAGGGAACTGACTCCAACAGCCCGAATAACTCAGAGACCATTCGGTGAAGATGCTACAATTATGGAATAATGGTTGTTTTTCATTCAGAAGCTTACTTTGAAAAACAAATAATGAAAATTTTGTACAGATTGACGGATAGCTTCGTGCTCCAAATTCCCTTCCTCAACTTCTATGGAAAAGAAATGTGATCGACACTCAGTCCGTATCGACTCGCTTTGAATTCACACAATGGTTAAATTCGTAAATGGTAAAAATTCTTAAACTGTAAAATTCTTACCACAAGTTCTGTGAACGTAAGCAATATTGCCCAAGAAGGAACACACCATGGTGGTTGCACTTCGCCCACAACGCCGCAAACAAGAATAGCCTGTTTCAATTGCTTTGTCAAGCGCTGGAGATGTTCCAGGAATTGTTGGACAAAACCGCAAATACCGGCAAAACATTCCGTAGAAATCTTCGACCAGAAAATACTCCTCTTTATTCGCCTGAAAACACCACATTAATCATAAAAAGCAAATCGACGGTAGCAATAAAAAGATGCAAACGCCATACCGCAAGCAATTGGTCAATTTGATTTAGTGCTGAAGCGCAAAGCTCATTAAACAAACATTTTAAGGTTTGTGCAATTTCTTGATCTTCACTATACGGAAGAATCAACCATTCAGCGACATACAAATATGTCGCCTGCAATTTGATCGTCTGAAAAGAACAGAAAACGCCGTTGGGACAGAGCGAGTAAAATTGCCGATGGACAAATATCAATAAAACTCACTCTTGAATTTTCGACAATGAGATTCACAAACGATGGAATTATCGGACGGAATGCCGCATGACCGACACAACGTAGACCATGTTTGAGAACGCGGCAACATTTCTCAACAATTGTCGATTGATTTCCGTTCGCTTTGATGAGATGTTCAAGAAGTGGCCACAATTTTGTTGTTACGAATATTCCCAATGCTTCTCTTCTAACAGCGACTTGTTGCTCGGTGGGACTGATTGATCTGAAAGGAATTGAGTGATAGAAAACATAAAAATCGTAAATCAAAGAAACTTTATTTACAATTAAATTGACTCTAGAAGTGCGCGTACCTGAGAATCAGTGCAAGGCGATCTGCTTGAGCGACAATTGCTGTTTTGTCGAGATTCGGTGAAATCAGAGCGGTGACGACGGGATTGAAGAGTTCCTCTGAAGCCTAATTAACAGCAACAACATATGTGATCATCATCAACAAGATGTGGGATCATCATCGACAATATATGTCAGCGATAGAATGTTGAAAAAGACAATTCTGAACATCAACAGACCTTGAGAAATTTGGCATCATCCTGAATAGATCCAATCAACACTGCAACACCTTCTAGTATTGAATAGTAGGACTGAAAAACAGAGAAGAGTAAAAGAAATGAAAAATGTCGAAATCACTGGCGATAATTCAATTTTGACGAACATACATCGCCAGTAATTCCATCAAAGCGATAAAGAGCTGAAAAAAAGAGACAATGACGAAATTAAGGACAAACACTGAAAACATACCAGCCACTAAACTTGGTATTAATTCTTGAACGATAGGTAAATCTTGACCATGGACACACAACGCTCTGAATGCTTCGGCTGAACGGCTCGATAAATACCGTCGTGCAGACAATAATGGAGGATCCGATTGGACGCCACTTTCCCTGATCTCTTCATCCAGTTGAGGCTCCGGAGAGGATCCTACAAGATCTTTCTGAAAGACTTGATGTCCCAAACATTCCAATAATTTGGGGACAAGCTCAGCCCTGATTGAGAGAAGGGAGTCTCGACGACAACATTTAAAACATGAAGTTATAGAAAACTTAGGACTGAGAGGGGATTACCTGCGCCTTAGAGGTAACTTTCCAGCTGCTCGACCAATGAGTTCAGCCACAGCTGTTCTTGTGAGACAATCAGGGAGACTTGTTGGTGCGTCGGGCGTGAGCAACATTCCCGAGAAAAGGGATACCAAATTGAACAATGGGGCGACTGTCAATGAGTCATAATCTACTGGTGAGTCGACTTCAGATGAAACATCATCATCATCAGAATTCGTATTTTTTATTAAGCGTGTTACTGCTGTTAAATAACCCTCTTGTATCCGTCGATCGTTCGATTGAGTTGAATCGACCAAAAGTTCAATCACCTGACACGATCAACTCATATTATATGAAACAGACAACAGAAGCGCATTACCGTTTGGAGAACAGATTTGAAAGAGACAACGGTTGAAACACGAGTGATACACGAACATGCATCGAATCGGAACCTGAACGTGAGAACAAGCATAAGTTGATGAAAACAAAATTTGTTAAAAATTAAACTTGTTGAAATGGGTCTCACTGAAGGAAATCATGGTCCACGTCCAGTGGAGCTTGGAATAATCCTTCGGGTACCAAACATTGCGATAACAAAGTACGAATTACTAAATTAAACAAAATAGCTTGCTGTTCGATTAATTGTCCGGCTTCCTGAGCGTCTGATAATCCTTCTGTCAGAGGAACTGCAGACGCTTTCCATACTCCTCCATCTGCCATTCTCTTCCGCGTTCGAGTGACTGCAACTGCTAATGATTCCCAGAAATCAAACATCTGTGTTGTGATGCCATTCAATCCACGGGCCTCATCATTGACGTCATAAGAGACAGAAGTTAATCGAATCATAATCGGAAGTAGTTCTTTACACAAAGGATCCTTATGGAGAGATCGAGCGATATGATCAGCATTTCCAATCCCTGCGAATCGATAAATGCGGGCGAGTCTCAGAACAGCTTCAGCATCATCGTTTTGGAAGGCATGGCTGAGAGCTGTTCGAATGACTCCATCTGTTGCAGATATTTCATGAAGCATTCGTTGCAAAAGACCACGATGGTAAACAGGAGATCGCGCGGCCACATGAAGTGCTGTGGTGAGACAGTCAGATACAGAATCATCTGTGGCTGGATTGGGCGATTTCAGCAACTGTCGGGAATAAGAAGAAAGAAGACACAGTAGCTTTTATAAAAAAGATAAATTGATTACCTTGAAGCACAAATCGATAAAAGTGCCCGAAAGAAGGCTTTGCTGGATGTCGTGTTCGTTGTAGCCCTCTCGCTCTTCTGCGAAGGACACCCACTCGATGAAGCATTCGAGAACCTTAGATGTGGTTTCTAGATCACAATTTCTCTCAACAATTGAATTCAATCGAGACAAAATCTGAAACACACAAATAGAAGCACCAGGATCAACGAACTCACAATTCGTAAATTTGTATGAAGGATCTTTGCATGCGTTTCTCGAGCGAGTGGATCCGCTAAAACCACATAATTTCCATTCTCTTCTGGTAACAACTGCAAAGAAAACATTGTTCTCAGAAATCAAAGTGTGGGATCCGAACCTTCAAGCACAACAATAAGGCTTGGGTGTCCTGAGGGTCCCCTAGTCGTCCAGTTAATGCCTCAAGGAAAGAATTCCATTGGGGCGCCATATGGATTGTCAAATCAGCAAAAGCCAATCCTAGAGCCACAAGGAGAGTCCGTGGCTGACTGAAAAAGAGAGAGCAGAGAATTGATGCACAGATAGAAAATTCTGCAGCAAAACTGAGAGCAGAATCGATGCATAGCAGCCAAGTGAGAACAATTCTGCTGAGATTGCACTCCTTCCACTTGGAGTGAAAGTCAAGCTGAATGAAAGAATCCCTTTTGTCTTACTGATTTTTGAAACGCTCAATGTGGGAAAGCACCGAAGCACAAAGAGGTTCGAGCGAGCTCGCTGGTAGTTGCGTGATGTCGTACATGATCTTCGTTTTGAGTGTAAGAGCTGCCATGTGCTGGATCTACAAAAAGCCGAATTCAGAACTCGGATGGTCCCAAATGCAGAAAGTCTCTGGTGGGAACCGAGTGGGTGAAAATCTTACTTCATAAGGACAGCATGGCATCGATAGAAGTTGATCAGAAATCGACCAAGCGTCAAAAGCCTGCTGCCACCGTCTCAATCCCAAATCACTGAAAAGAACGAGTCACTCGAATTTGATGTTTTTGGGACGTACGCTGCTCTTCTTTCTTCGGGAGTCCCATTTCCATGGAGGATCCCAAAAGCTTTAACAACCTGGTCGATTGAAAACGCGGAAGTCATTTTTGTAAAACGACAACGTTTTTTGGATCGTAAAGAATCGACTCAGTGAAATGGAGGCATTCGGTGTTTCTTGATCGATAGAAGTCTGGAAACAGAAAAAGAACCAGACATTGTTCCGGATCAAAAAAAGTATTCTTAAAGTGTCATCAGTGATACTTTATTTGACTATCTCTGATAGTGTGTCTTGCTGTTCAGTTTCTCTCTGAACAGAATCGTTGTTGTTTGCTGCTAGTTCTCTCTCGGGTTCTTGAAGTTCTTCTGGTTTTGAACTTTGGAGCAAGTCTTCTATTGAAGCAGACAGCTGCAACCAAACGGAGATGCCTTAAATTCTGTGCCAGTAACTCACCATCTGTGGTGTGAACCATAAGTACGAGTCTCGCAATTCTTGTAATCCGATAGAGATGATGGCTCCTTCTTCCGTTGAGAATTCCGATGCCAAAATAGAAGCTTGGATGTGCCTGATAGAGATGATGCGTTATAGCGACTATTTGGAAGGACATACTTCACAGCCTCGAGAACAGAAATTTTAATCGCTTCCACTAAAACGAACTCAGGCGGGGCGTTAGAGGCGGGAGAGACGGAAATTAAGGACGCTCTTGAACTTCCCAAGAGTGTGGAATTCTCGTTAGATGGAGCTTCAGGAAAATCTTTCAATGTAATTCGAAATGAGTGAAGACCGTCTGGTTGAACAAGATAAGCTTGGAGGTTGAAAACTAAACGAGGGACAATGGAGGCAATCCCATCGCGGAATTCTTGTATTGCAGAACGGAGTGTGCTTGTAGAAACACGTTCTGCCTTCATAACAGTCTCTGAAGTGGACGTTTTCTGTCTCAGTGATTCCGACAGAGACGACGAAAGCCGTAGAATAGGAAGCAGCACTGGAAAGTGAAGGAGATGATGGTCAGAGAGATAAGAGTGGATGAGAGAGATATGAGTGGATGAGAGAGCTAGAGTCTTCTTACACAAAGCGGCACAATGAGCAACGAATGACTCGCAGTGTTGTTTTAGAGCGATCTCCAAATCACGCTTGGTATCAACGCGATTTTGCTGATTATGATCAATTTGAAAATTAATGTCGAGTTAAAAACTCACTTGCAATTCTGGCATAAAATAGCGAATCAAAGATCCAAGTGTCAATGGAGCTCTAGAATTTAAAGGTTGTTCAGGAGAAGATGATAATCTGAGAAAGTTGAAGACTCTGGCTCGAACAGCTCCAAAACCAAAAACAGTTTCATTCACGACAAGCTCGCAATGGAAGGCAGCAACCTGTTCTCTGCAAGATATTGGAAGTATTAGTAGTTTCACGTTAACGGCAATCACCTCAACATCAATAAATGCTTGATGAGAAACAAACTTGCATCAAATGTTGAGCCCTACAACAATTAAAATCGAATACTAAGAACGATCGGAATAGAAATAGAGTATTATTCTTTTAGTCTATCCCATCCGTCCTCACCTTGGCGTCCTGTATCCTCTGCGATGCTTCCATTAGAGATGTGAGACACCCTTCAACAGCATGCTACAATAAGACCACAGATAACCAATCGATCGAGTTTAATCAAACTGACTTGAGCGAGAATCTGAAACGCCGTTGGTGTGACAACATTCTGAGCTGAAGCAAGACACTCAGTGAGACGAACGAGTGGGGAATACCATCCGCCAGAAGGTGAGAGACAAGCTGATTTTTGGGACGATGGAGGAAGAGACGAGTCGAGGGGTGGGATGGCGGTGTGAGTCTGTGGAGACCTTGTATCCAAAGACTCTTTCACGTTGCCGTGGATTGAATTGGGAAGAATGGGAGTTGAAGAAACAACCGAAAAGTCGAAAGTAAGAGGACTACCGAAAAGCCTAAGAACGAGAAGACATGAAAAAATGATCCGATATATATTCATAGCAATGATCTCATATATATTCATAGCAATGATCCCATATATACTCATAGCAATGATCCCATATACTCATAATTGATTAAACCACTAGATCACCTTCTAGGATAATCAACGTCTTGAAGAGTGGGTTCAAAACCACGAATTGATTCCATGATGTAACCCTCAGTCTTGAATATCAACCGCTCTTGAACGTCCTGATGGACATGCGAGAAGTTTGCGGGTTTTGAAAAGCTTCCAAGGGATACCTTCTGAAGTCGGTGGATGGAGTAATAAAGGGGACCAATATCGGATGCAGTTTTTGCAGATGAGTGCACTGATGCACCAGAACTCGTCGGAATGGAATCAAGAACATCAAGAGCGAGACATTCAGAGATTTCTCTGAACAGAAAGCGCAGAAATGGATTAAAAAAAACTTTCCAAACATTAGTACAGATTTGAAAGAAGGAAGAACGGACGAAATGGATGCATTACCGAAGCTCAGCAATTGAACTTGATCCGAGGACTGCTGGTCTCATAATATCCAATAGAAGGTCACCGAGAGACCCAATGAGAGTCGTGACAGATTCCTGTAGAGACTCACGGATTGACGATTTGAAGTTATATAGAAATACTATCAATTCTTGTTTTGTTTGACTGACTCGTGGTTGTCGCAGAACAAAAAAAGCTTGATAAGTTTTGAACTCAAGATCCGCGACAGAGAGAACAAGAGTTGCTGCTTGACGAATGATGACGGGCAACGGATGAACGTCATCATCAGCGAGTGAATTGGCGGTGGTGTCGAAGAGTCTCTAATTGAAGGGAAGAGAAAATAGATAGTGTAGAACGAATGACAAAGCATACAACGAGTTGGGACTTCAAAGGATCAAGAATAAGTCGAAGTCTTGTTGACACATATACTCCTTCAATGACATCCAGCGCACTGATGAAAACAGATCGTGTAGACATCAACAGATATAAAAGGTATCACGAAATGATAGGAATGGTAGGGATAGAATACATGTACAGAATCGAATGAAGAACATCCGTGTGATGACAATATTCACAATAAATGATATTCTGATAATGAATGAAATTGATTTATCGATAAACATACCTCGAATAATATCCATCTGTTTCTGTCTTGGAACGCTCGAACAGTACAGCCATCAAGCACTTCAAATGGGCTCCAGCAGCTCTAATAAAAAAGAAGATCGTCGATAATTATAATGAGTTTATAAAATCAACAATTCGTTTCAAGTACCTGAATTGCACATAATGTGTTGTGAAATTTAGGGCTGGGGATTGTTGTCCACCCGTTTTACGTTCAATACGCTTTTCACACTTCTCTAACGCTTGAGTGACAACTTGGCGTGTCCCAATAAGGAGATCTGATCTCAACCTTTCATATTGGGACAAATAGCTCCGACTCTGGACAAATATAGTCGGGATAACAAACAAAAAAGACCGAAAACCGTACAAATCGAGTATCGATGTTGGATCAACTTGCAAGAAATGAATTCGGTTCCTACCTCCAAGAAATCCGAATGAAGTTGAAAGAAGTCAGAAGCCTCATCAATAGAGATAAAGATCTTCAAAAGTGGAAGTGCAGGTCCAATTAGACGATGTTCAAAAGTCTGTTGAGAACTTCCCCCTTCATCAGCTTTGGATCCAGATGATTGAAATGAATTAACTGTTAAATCTGCGATATAAGATTTGGGATCGCCGCCTATTTCTTTTCTTAAAGCATCAAGCCTGTCGAATATCTCAACACGCTGCTTTACCACTGATACAAAATCCTACAAGACAAACAAAATTCGAGGATCCGATTCAATTTTGGGTGCAAAATTAAAAACTTCCGCTGTTTACTTCTATAGCTCGTTGATCTTTCGTAATTTTTGCGCAAGCCTCATTAAGAGTCTCTGTCTTAGAAAGCGCTTCCGATCGTTCCAATTCAATCTCTCTTAACGCTGTTTCCATAGATCCTAGTTGACCTCCAAGTTTCCTCAAAACTTCAACTCCTTTCGTTAACCTGAAGAACAATTCGAATCAATGATGATGACAGAAGTCTTCTACCGACCAATGAATTTCAGGCTGAAGGGCTTTCTGTCTTTCTTCGGTCTCTTCCATTCTATCCCGGAGCAAGAACAGCGCTGGGCTCTAAAACGAAGGATTGGGACACACCATCCATCAACAACCCTACCAGCAGGGAATTGAGTTCATCTGACACTTCCACTTCACTTTGATCATTTTCCGGGGCCTTCTCTTCTTCTTGATAGACTCGTGTTAGACGCAGGAGAAGATCCTCAACATCTTCAGGAAGAGATGCCGTAGGAATTGGTGGAGCTGGTGGAGCAGGGGGTGTTACTGTCGTCCCCGCTGAGGACATTATGGCGGAAACCTCTCTCTACTGATCATCAGATACGGACTTTCCTGTCGCCTGATGAACACAGAAGGACCATAGGAGTCAAAAAATCAAGATGATCAAGTTTGTATTGATGGTTAACAAACAGGGTCAAACAAGACTCTCCCAATATTACGAATACAAACCAATATCTGAACGCGTTGCGCTGGAGGGTGAACTCATACGACGGTGTTTATCAAGAACAGAATCCCAATGTTCATTCGTCGAATTTCGTCAATATAAAGTCATTTATCGGCGATACGCTTCATTATATTTCATTCTTGGCGTTGATCAAGATGACGTTGTGAGTATTATTGATATTCCAAGAAAGCCCTAATTGTACCTTTCTAGAACGAATTAGCGGCCCTGGAACTCATTCACGCTCTGGTTGAAACCCTTGATAAATATTTTGAGAATGTTGTAAGTGTGCAGTTTTCTTAATGAGCAAGTTTTAATTTCTCGTTTTGTTTCAGTGTGAGCTCGATGTAAGTCAAGAGGGTGTTTCTTTTTTTAATTTCATATTTTATCAGATTATGTTCAATCTTGAAAAGGCACATTTCATATTAGATGAAATGATTGCTAATGGCTGTGTTGTGGATACAAACAAGTCAAATGTTCTAGCACCGATCTACTTAATGGAAAAAGCAGCAAATGCAAGCTGAAGACTTTAAGAAGTCAAGCTGAGTAGGTGAAATCCTTAAAAAGAGAAACGTCATTGTGAGGGCTGTTTTTGCTGATCAACCAATTGCTGGCTTGCTTTATACTTTTCAAGCTCTTCCTTCAGCTTTTGAATGAAGTCCTCATCTGCATCTTCGTCATCCCAGCCTAAAACCATAATAGAACTAAAATCCCCGCCTACAGAGAGAATCCTCCACTATCTGGAAAAATGACATACCTGCTACATCCCAGCCCTCCTCCCATTGGACAGCATCAGGATCCAGTATGATTTCAGACTGGCCTGAAAGTGAACGCCCACAAACGATAAAATGACAGTCGGGGACTCGGCCATCAGAGGTGAAATTCTAGGATGGATGTTGCTCTTACCTAATTCTTCAAACTCTTCTAGTTCATCATCCGGTTCATCGAACGCTGTGCTAATCTTCTGTTCTTTGTCATCCATCTGGTTCAATCCGAAGTGTCACAGACGTCGGGTCGGATAGCCATCTACATGTAACAAGAATATCAGGCGAGCCACTGAGTGACCCACACAAGCAGCGCGTTCAACTCTTGAATTTTTGTTTGCTTGCTACCTCCTCTAGTTATTAAAATGGCACGCGCAAATGAGGTCCGACCAGTAAGTCTTTCTTTTTGGTTCCTATTTTTTCTGACTGTTTTCTACTTAGAGGAGGCCCAGGCCTCAGGGGCCAAAAAAGCCGCTAAGTGCTTTCATGTTTTATTCCAAGTTCAAGAGGAATGAGATATTGGAAAGTCAGCCAGAATTGAAACTTACTGAAGTCAGCAAGATGATAGGTCAGCGGGCGTCGCGGTTGATCGTGGTGGAAATACTTTCTCTGGCTCGCAGGTGCGGCGTGGAGAGAATTATCGGATGCTGATAAGGTCCCATTCGTTCAGGAGTCAGAGGAAGATAGAGTCAGATGGTTGAAGGCACACAAAGAACATCAGATGAAACTGGCTGAAATGTCAGACGAGGAAAAAGCAGAAGCCGAAGCAGCAGAGAAGGAAGCAGCAGAGAAGGAAGCAGCAGAAGCAGCAGAAAAGGAAGCAGTGGAGAAGGAAGCAGTGGAGAAGGAAGCAGTGGAGAAGGAAGCAGTGGAGAAGGAAGCAGTGGAGAAGGAAGCAGTGGAGAAGGAAGCAGTGGAGAAGGAAGCAGTGGAGAAGGAAGCAGTGGAGAAGGAAGCAGTGGAGAAGGAAGCAGTGGAGAAGGAAGCAGTGGAGAAGGAAGCAGTGGAGAAGGAAGCAGCAGAAGCAGAATCAGGTCGCAAGCCTGCTGAAGAAAACGAGGACAAAAATCAGGAAAACGTTGCGGGAGACAAATGTGAGAGAGAGCAAGAAGAATGAAAATTGTTGCAGTTGGTGATTTTATGTTTTCAAAGCCTGTTCAACTTCAACTCAATAGTCTGAAACAGAAGATGGTCATTCAGGGGTGGTTTCAATGTTCCGGTTGTTTGTTAAAAATTGTTTGGAGTTTCTGAATTTTTCCTTCTCTTTTAATCTGAAGATAGATGATGACTCGTTTGTGAGCGAAGACATTTCTGAGCTGTTTTTTGGCGGGGCTTCTTGCCAATAATGGCTGCCTTATTGAGAAGAGACGCAACAACACTCAAAAGTTTGCGTCAGTTGATGGAGACGCGCCGCACTGCATCGCATTTCAGAGGGCTCCGTAAAGGGGACAGCGATTTTTTATTCAAATCGCAAATTGATGATAATCATGGCGACATCCCATCAGAATCGCTTCAGATCAGAAAAAGGCGGGAGACGTTTGCTCGTGCGTTGCTCCAATCACGAGATGATATTGGAGCGCTTTTCGGTAGTCGCGCAGCAAGAGCGTTGGCAAGTCGTTCCGTTAACATGTAAGTGCCACTTTTGTGCAACCGCTCTCATTATGCTCGTCGACTTATTCACTTGAATTTTCAGTCCTCAATCCCAGCGCCGAGACCGTTTGTTTTCTGCAGACGTGGGCAAAGCATTTCGACTGCTCCGCCCACAATCTCTGCTTGAACATGAAGTGAGAAACTGTTCCCGTGCTCGCGTTTCCCAAAATTTCTCATGTTGGTATTTAGGAAGCGGCTCAACTCGGTCTTCAAGCAAGATTGAACAAGATTGTGCTCCCTGTTTCTCCTCTCGCGGCTGATGAGGTATTCGGCTAGAGTTCAATTGATTGTCAATCCATGAAATTGACAGTTTACTCCACTACAAGTTCCTCATAAAGTCACTACTCCAGACCCTCTCAGCATGAATCTACCCGTGATTAATCCAAGGGCTTTTGTTCTTGCTGTTGATGCTGGTGAGCTCTTCACGGCCCCTCAAGTTTCCTATTTTTCTTCAACAGTGTGTCATTCGTTGGCGAATGATGTTGAAACCATTTGTCGAATCTTAAAGATTCCTTTCCTTCCAAAAGAGGACGATCCCCAAAGGTTCAAACGCTGTTTAGACCGCCTGGTAAGACCGAGTTCTACACGCTCTCTTCCATAGCCTCTGCTGGACCCTTTTCTTTTTTAAAGTTTGGTTTCTTCAAACTTGAAAAAAACCCAGATGACGTTGAACGTTGGGTCCAAAAGGTGTGGCCAAGCGTGGAACCTTTCCTGCCAAATGAAATTCGAGCGCTTGGTAAAAAGGTAAGCGCTCCAGACTGCTTAAATCTGATTCTGACCTTCCAGTCATCGATAGATTCATTTGTTTTTCTTGTCAGGCAGTCGAACAGTGGATGGTTGGCCACATTCAGCGTGTCGTTAAAAACCAACCTGGTCACCTAAAACGGTCTAAATGGTGTGTACAAGCACTTGCAGTGTTTCATCATTTCTCTTGTTACAGGTATGATATGGGGCGGGATTTTCTCTACGACGGTAAGGAGACGGTCGAGGTATGAATACTGAGATGTTGTCAGAACTGCCGCTTCCAATCGATTATATTGACGAAAGCCAACTTGAATTTCCGACTGATCAAGCTAAAGAGATTTTACTGTCTCTCTTTTCCTTTTTCGGAAGCTCAATCAGCGACAAGCAAATGCAGACTATTGGGGATCAATTTCAACGTCTTGTTTCGTAAGACATCAGAATTCAGTCTTCGGCTTTCATGATTTCCATCTGATATTGCGATTCTACCGCTTCGTTTTTGTAGTGATTTGAAGCAGATTGGTCTCAGCAATTGGATCAAAGACGAGAATCAAAGCATGCTTAATAATCTTCCGGTTGATAAACCTCCGCAATTCAAAGCAAGTGACGAAGAAATGGAGGTGAACAGCCGATTTGTTGTATTGATGAATCATCACTCAACTTTCTAGACGGCTAAACTGTTGTTGCGTGCAGCCGCACGGGGAAAAACGAATTTACTCGAATTTGAATCGCTTGATCCATACAGACTGTTTTATGGGTTTGATTCAAAAACAGTGAGTCATTCTCTGTTTTGTCATGATTCGTTGATTTGTCAGATTGCAGAGGAGATTGGAAGTCTTCCACCCAATCAATATCTGAGTGATCAAGAAGTTGATTACTACTGCAATATCATTAAAGCAGGGGCCCGCGTCGTGCAACAAAGAAATGTTCCCAAGCGGGTTGAGCGTGAAATTAGTCGAACGGGAAAAACTTCGATGGAGAGATTGGTGAGGGAGGAGAGTGGAAATGATTGTGCAACACTCCTTCATAGCTGCTGGTGAAAAAAGAAGAAGTCAGAAAGTCCGGCCCACTTGAATGGTTGGAGGAGGGAAATCGATTTGTCACATGGAGATGGAAGCAGGTAAGTGTTTTGGGACATGGAAGCATATGAGTGTGTTTTGGGACATCCTGATCTTATGTAGCCGGAAGGATCTTCTTACGATCCCTCGTCTGGAAAATACGTTGTGAATGCGGACGGATTAAATCCAGATATGAATGTTAGAAATCTACGAATGATTTTGCTGAAGGTATCAAGTATGAGATTAAATGCCGGAGCTGACAAATTAAGATACCATCGAACCGTTATCGCGGTGGGAGATGGAGAAGGATACTTCGGAACTGCATGCGGTTTCGGCTACAACCTTCCACAGGCGATCAACGACGGGACGACCAAGGTAAATGCCGGTTTGGACCGCGTCATCCTTCCTATTATCACCGCACTACTATCGACGTTAGAAGGATGATTTCTTGATCAGGCCTTGCGAAATGTGAACTTTATTGATCACGATCCAGGGAAAGTCCTGTTGACTCCCGTGCAAGGAAAAGAATACACATCAACCGTCGAAGTAAGAACTCATGATAATTGTTGATTTCTGCCAGTCTTGACTGTATTCGTAATAGAGTAAGTTGAAAAATGTTGTCTCTTTTCCAGTTTCTCCCCAACAAGCGGGGTTTGAAAGTAAAGGGCCAATACATCCATCTCGCATACCTGATGGGCTTTACGAACGCGAAAATGCGCTTTAAGGGAAAAGTACGCGATTTTCCAATTGTTCGAATCTATTCTTTGTTTCAAAGACCAATGGGTTTCTCGTCATCGCGCATTGAGAAGAAGTTTAGAAGCGATTCAATCACGTCGTACTTTAGCCAACGCAACTGGTCAGAAATACGCCCTACTAGCTGCTCCAGGCGATCACTGGGTCCATTGGCCTGACAAGTAAGTTCTACTTTCCGACTTATGACCGACAGTAGTATCCTTGAAATGAGCGCATCCTTTTCGTTCAGGTGGTTCACTCCAATTCTTCGAGAGTACGAATTCAAGATCAATGCAATCAAAAAAAACGGAAAAAGAATTATGGACCCGGACTAAACGGTACGACTGACATCTCAATGCGACGGACAACGAATCTCAATACGACGGATTAGGTAATACGAATCGATTCATTGTTTTCTTTCTTCTTCAGCGGACAACTTCGAGATGTCGTTCCTGAAAATCTTAGCACAACACAAGAGGTTTTGGTGAGTGACTTCAATGAAATTTTTTTTTTTCCAAATGTATTTTTTTCAAGGCTAAATCATCGGCTCTTTCTTCTTGGGCTGGAATCCAAAAACGGTAAGATACATCAATAGGGCTGACAACCTCTCTTATGAATCCCCCAGAACAAGAGCATCCAACTTCGAAGTATACCAAACGGAAATGATGGGATCATCAACAAGAAAAACTACAGGGCCTCGTATTGTGATGAACAATCTCAAAGGAAAAATTAGTTTGAAGGATAAAAGACGGAGATGAGGCAGCGGGTAGTCGAAGGATTGGGGAAAATGATCAGTATCATTCCCATCATCGTAACAAGAAAATCTACAGCCCCAAACGAGTTAAGTAGGAAGACTACAAAAGTACAAAGAAAACAAAGCAAAAAAGATGATTTGTGATCAAAGAGACCGTGTGAGTGTTTCTTTCTCCTCGTTTGTCGCTGATGGCCGTCCGAATTTGTGCAAGTACGATCTTCCACTGCGAATAAACATAAAGAAATGAACAGTTGGATTCGTGTTATACGATTCGTCCTTACCGTGTTGTACAACACAAGATAGACCCGATAACCCCAACAACACCAAATAGGATCACGGGGATACTCGCCGCAGAGATCTCACTTCCTTCGCTGAAAAGAAGAAACAAAATCAATTCGAATTTGAAAATCAATTTCAAGATTTTACCGAATGACTGGGGCGGAACAGACTTTGTTCCAAGAAATTTCATAACTAGGAATTCCCTTAAACGTGACTGAGAGACGCATTGGTGTTGTACCCGCTTTGAAACAAACATAGCGGATACGCATTTCGGTGACAGTGCTTGATCGTTTCACATCTGGGGTGTGGCCAGGAACGTAGAGAAGATTCTCGTCAAACGTCACCTGATGGTGCAATCAGTTGAGATGATTGAGATGAGCTTACAGTTGGTCTCGGATAGAGGGGAGGCAATTCAGGTCCATTGTTGTCGAGTTCAAAGTCAACAGCTCGTGGAGTGACGATGAAAGAAAACATTGTGCACGATTCTTGAGGTCCAACAGAAAATGGGTCTTTGGCCTCACCAGCAAATTGCGGGGTTAATGTATTCTGTCAATGAAAGAAGACGTTCAGTCGAAGCGCAGAAGAATCAACTTACGTTTTCCCACACAGTGATAGGATCTCTTGAAAAGGTTGAGAAACCAGTTTTACAGGATGATGAAACGATTGATAAATACGGCAAGCTTCCCTTCGAACAATCACCGAACCACGTGAAATTCAGTGGAGCAACAATTGGATGTCCATTAATCAAACTCATTGTAATCTGGATTGGTGCTGTATTCAAGTCTTTAACACGACTCCATTCGGAGCATCTGTAGCCCAAATCGATGCGGAATCCATCTCCATCACTATCACCAACCTGCAAATGAAAGGATTAGATTCAAATCGATGACACTGCGCTAACAGAGAACCCAAGCGATCACAACAGAAATACAAGGGAGGAATGCGGGCATCAAGTTGGCGGTGCTCGAATTTCTATGAACGGCATCAGACTCACTTCAAGAGATGGAGACGATGCAAGATGTCCTCTTAGCACGGGCTCAAGAACGAGAGGCTTAGAGGACTGAAGTTGAATTTCCCGAATAAATACATTCCCTGAATGCGACGGAACTGATAGTCTGAAAGCTGGGGGTTCTGTTTCAACGACTTCCGTGGACTCTGGTGGGACAACTTGGGAGGGATCCCACTTTGGTGAGAGACGGTTTTTGTCGAACACAATGGAACCTGATTCGACTTCTTCAACCTACAAGATCATATCGATGTCTCATCGTAGATCTTTTTGCAATCATAACAAACATATAGATCTCTCACTAAACATAGAAGATCTCACTGAACATATCG
Organism: Condylostylus longicornis; assembly: GCF_029603195.1. Taxonomy (NCBI): domain Eukaryota; kingdom Metazoa; phylum Arthropoda; class Insecta; order Diptera; family Dolichopodidae; genus Condylostylus; species Condylostylus longicornis. The sequence continues at coordinate 680 of NW_026578306.1, read as the reverse complement.
ATGTCTCATCGTAGATCTTTTTGCAATCATAACAAACATATAGATCTCTCACTAAACATAGAAGATCTCACTGAACATAGAAGATCTCACTGAACATAGAAGATCTCACTAAACATAGAAGATCTCACTGAACATAGATCTCTCACTAAACATAGATCTCTCGCATTATATTTCTAATCTTAATGCAGAACATCAGAATCTTACTCTTAATCCTGTCCAATCAGACGCGCATCGCTTGACAAAGGAAATGCAGATCTTTTCCTCTTTGTATTCACGGAAGTGCTAAAAAGTTGAATTCTAGAGAGCGAACTAAAATCAGAAGTTCTTACAAATTTTAATACAATTCGAGCGTCCTCGGGTTGTTGACAAGCATAACGAAGTCGGAGAATACGCGTCTGCGTCTTGTCGTCAGAATGCAAATGTTCAACATTCCCGTAAACGCGCACAATTGACGAATCGTTCCCCGCTTCGATTCTACTGGGGCCCCTTGGATGTTCTTCAGAATCATAATCCTGCAGTTTCCGCTGCTGGTGAGCTGGAGTGATTTCTACAGAAACATTCTGCAAGTCAAGCCTGATAAAGAGGAAGATGTCAACATCGAGATTGCTTGTTGTTGCGAGACAATGGACACTCACGCGAAGGTGTCGTCAGGGTTCCAGAACTCCTCGGAATCGCTGTTG
>NW_026578305.1:5000-70000 GCF_029603195.1 Condylostylus longicornis | reverse complement strand
TATGTGGCCTTGGTCCGCCAACATTTACCATCAGCATGCTGAGTCGATTGATAGTCTTCGCTGCTTTCTCTGAAACACTTTGAATTTGTTGCCAAAAGTTAAATCTTGTATCCAGTATAACTTCCAAATATTTAGCTGCCGACTTTGTCTCCACGAAATCCAACCCGACCTGCATCGGTACTATAGTCCGCATCCCATCCTACGTTTCGTTATCATGACTATCTCTGTTTTGGCCGTAGCTAACTCCAAGCCGTGTTGTCGCATCCATGTGTTTACTATCCTTATTGTTTGTTGTAGCCTAATTTCTGCCTCCTCTGTTGTGCGTGTCATGATAACCGCTGCGATGTCGTCCGCATAGCCAACCAGTTGAGTACTGCTTGGCATTTCCGACTGCAGTAGACTGTCATACATAATGTTCCACAAGTCCGGCCCCAATACAGAACCCTGCGCAACACCCGACGTTATCTGCCTACATTTTGTACCACCATCGATTGAGTATTGGAGACTACGGTCACTAAGGTAATCGTACAGTATGCGCCGCAAATACGCCGGAACTCGAAATCTTCCACGCAACTGTTGCAAAATGTCCTCCCATTTCGCCAAGTAAAAGCATTCTTTACACCTACCGTCACCAATACTGCTTCTATGGCTGCGTGCAGCCTCTTCTTCAATAATTTTTCCGGCCGTGTCTAGCATGCACAAGGGCCTGTAGGACGCCGCGGATTACTCCTTCCCTTATCTAACAACACCAAGTGCGCGTGCTTCCATCGCTTACAGAATACTCCTTCTTCCAGGCGGGTATTTTATACCCCCAGTAGTATCTGCGGGCACGTATTTACAACTTCCTTGATGACCTCTCCTTTTATTTCATCTAGTCCCGGCGCCTTCCCGGTTTTGATTATGCTGGCCTCCATTTCTATTATTGCCAATTATATTATATTAGTTATATTATGTGATATTTTTTTAAGTTATATATACATACATATGGGATCATGTGATGTGATTTTGTTTTATTTAGTTTGATTTTTGTTTTTATGTTTTTTATTATTTATGTCGTTATATTCTTTGTTTGATTTAATTAATTTTATTTTTCTTTTATATCTTATGTATATATTGGTTTATTTTTTTTTTAATTTTATAAATGTATTTTCTTTTACTTTTTCTAAACTTTTCCTGAAATTTTATTAATAAGCTTTAATTTTAGGTAAATGAGTAGATTAGGCCTACTGGGGATACCACTATAAAAAAACGCGCCTTATCCTCTACCTCTGCAAGATGGTGTGGAAAGGGCGATAATTATATTTTTATTTACAATTATATATTTATTTTATTGTATTTATTTATGTCAAATGTTCAAAAATTGAGGAAAATTGCTTGTTTTTTTTGGCTGTAGCATTTAAACAAAATTTTTAAAAAATGAACAGTCTGGAAGGTTTTTTAGCACTTTTCCAAAAAAATTTTGAAAAAACGTGCTTATTAGTTTCACTCTGTCCGTCCGTCCGTCCGTCCGTCTGTCCGTGTGTCTGTTTACAAAACTTCTACACCCTTGAAGATAGAAAGCTTTTACATATATATAGATCTTTACTAGAAACTTATTTTCGTAGAACAAAATTTTTATCTATCTTCCCCCCTTTAGAAGTTATACCCCCTCGAAACCCTAAAAATGCCGTTCTTTAACTATTTAGTGCAATGAAACCATAAGGATTTTTCAAATTTTGCAAACGCAGAAAGGCAGTGGCTTGCTTCCCCTAGCGAGGTATACTAAAGGTTAACTTTAGAAAAACAAAATGGCCGCTCAAATTTACCGTTATCTAAAGTCCGTTTTTTTCAAATTTTTGATGTCGTTTATTTTCTAGACCCCAACCTGTAGAAGCTTGAAATTTTATGGGCTTTTAGACATTAACAAATAGTTCATTTCGTTGGAAGAAAATTTTTTTCCATCTCCTTCCCCTCTCAAGTTATTGCCTCTTGAAATTTATAAAATTTGAATTTTTGACACCTTATATTTCCGAAACCGCAAGCTTTTTCAAATTTCTATAAACACAAAAAGCTAACGGTAAATTCAATGACATTAAAAAATATAATTATTTTTCTTAACTCACATAATTAAAACTTAAAATCGAGCATTATGTTAACCCCTCTTTATATTAATTTTTGCTTTATTTCTAAAGACTGCATGTATGTATCATCCTAAATATATGCAATCCTAGAACGAGTTTTGTATATGAATGAAAATAATTTTTAGAATGTGTGATAGGTATACCTAGACTGTATTTAAAAGCAGAATTTTCACTTGCTGAAGGGAAAAGTGCTACAATACAAACCATTGGTTTGACCCAACTTTATTTATTTAAATAAATTTGTTAGTGTTTTTATAACACAGAATTTTAAGAATGTAAGCACTAGCAAAGTAGGAAAAGATTTAATTTTAACTTTTTCTGTATAAAAATTTTAAAAAAGTTGATCTTGTGGGAAATTTATGATGTTAAAAAGGGCCCTTTATAGACCCCATAAGAATACGGGTAAATTCATAAACTGTTAACTGTCACTTTCTCTTAGGGTCCAGACCTGTATTCAATTTCCAGGCCCGGAAGATAACCCCGATTGACAGAAATTTTTCGACTGACAGAAAAAAATTTGATGAAAATTTTTTTCAAAAACAAAGCCTTCCGACATAAGCAAGTACAACATACATATATTCGACAGCAGTAAGATTTTAAAAGTTTTTAAAACACTAAATTTACTCTTTAAAACTTGAAAAAACTTTAAAGGTCGCGAAAATGAAAACGTCATCATTGGTCATCATGTCATTACTCAGTAATGTTCCTTATGTATATGATTTTTAAAAAAATGTATAATTTGTATAAAGGAAAAAGATTTCCACGGTGCTTTTATGTTTTAAGTCATTTGCATCTAAAAATAATTTTATACAAATATATTTTGAAGTTTTATTTGGCTGTTTGCAAAAAAAATTCAAAAAAAAAAATGATGAAATTCTCATTTCCTCAATGTTTAAAGTTTTTTCAAATTTTGTAAAGCAAAATTTAGTATTTTAAAAACTTTTCAAATTTTTTCATTTACAATAACTTTTTTTTTAAAAATTCCAAATAAAATAAACAAAATGGGTTCATAAATGGTTTTTTCTAAATTTCACACTTTTATGATCCAAAATAAGAATTTTCGGTTTTGGTATAGCCAATATATTTATTTGTGTTTGATAAATACTTTGAATTTTGACGTTTATCACATACATACATATTTATAAAGTTTTTAAAAGTTTTTTCAAGTTTTCTGTGTGGTTTATTTTTTTCTCAGTGAGATTTTTTTTTTTGAGAAACCTTGTCATTGTTTCTCTTTTTTAAAGTTTTTGCAAGTTTTATCCCAGACAAACCTAATAATTTGTTGATATTGGTTACATTTTTGCATATATACATACATATGTATGTACATATAACTAATATTATTTAACCAATAAATGTGCGAAGGTAAAATTTTTAGTTACTGAAGGCCAGCTATAATTAAAAAAAAATTGTCAGATGCTTCAGTTTAGAATTCAAAATTAAATGCCATTAAGTGGTCATTTCTCTAAAAATATACGAAAATAATAAAAAATATTAAGCAAATGAAAAGAACCTACTTCTTCAATAGTTTTTTTCAAACTAAAAAAATAATTTCAAAGAAAAATAAATTGAGGAAAAACATACGAATTATATCGAATTTGACCCGATCAAAGCAATTTGGAAAATTATTTTATTGCGGTGGCCTTATACTTACCAGAGTAGTCCGCTACGTATTAAAAACATTTATATACTCTTTTATATGCAGTTTGAACTCGACTTCAACCGGATTTACGGCTCATATATCAATCGATTAATAATAAATCGATCAATCGATGTCAATACTAAATCGATTTTACAATCATTCAAAAATCGATTTCGGAATCACGAAGACCATCATTCTGGAATCAATCGTTCATCGATTCCTGAATCGGTGCATGGAAACTAGCAATTATAGGGGTGATCAAAAATATTTAGTAAAGAATTACGAAATAGCGTTCCCAGAGTAAGATACAATTTTTAATAAGTAGTATTATGAATTTTAGATAAAAAGAAAAATCCAAAATCAAAACAGAGCACATATGTAAATTCTTTATTCAATAATTCAATTTAAAAAGATTTTAATGAATTGGGAGGAAAGCAGGACTAATTTAAGAGCGGAGGAAACCCCCTGATGGGAGTAGTTTCAACAGCATTGTTAATTTTTAGCTCATTGTTTTAAATCTTAAAATAATGAGTAAAGGTTTAATATATAAGAGTGAAATTAAATATTTTCAACTAAATTGGCCTATAAATAATCTACATTTTTGATTTTTTCCAATAAAAATACTTATGTTTTAATAGTTTCGACAACGAAATAATACTTGTATAAGAAATATAAAATTATACGAAAGTAAAAATCCCTACCATAAAAATGCATAATTGAATACATCAAAAGTGTTGTAAAACGAAGATTTCAGTTTTTTACATACGTCGTACCTACCATTTTCCCGAATATGGCAATTGTTTTCCGAAAATTGAATTACATATATGTTAGGGAAATAAAGCTCTCAAATTAATATTTTTTTTGCATATGATCTGAGCATGCAGTGGAAATTCAAAATTTAATCAGGGTTCTATTGCACCAACCATTTTTACTTTAAGAAAATACTTTTTTATTAGTATAGTTCATTAGTAATTTGATTCTTGGTGCACCAGAAACTGAAAATTGTATGACAACTAATGAATAAAATGTAAAAAGTGCTTGGTGCAAAACACCTGTAAAAATAATTTCTTTAAATTGAAACAATTTCTGTGAAGCAAACAATTGAAAAAGTTAAATATAGCAAAATATGGAAATCAAGTCATTAAAAAAACAGCAATTTCTAATTATATATTTCTCTGCGAGGTTTAGGGATAAAATAAAAAGAAAAAAGTCGAAACACATTTGATTATTGACAAATTAAAAATACAATACATAACAAATTTTTTGCTGCCTTCTGAGGTATCTTTTATTATTTTAAACTTGTCGAGTTCCTTCTTCTCTTATATTTTTATTATTATAATTACATACATTCTTTTAATTACTAGGTTTTCTATGGCTTTCGCAAAAATATTGAGTTTTCTTGTACATACAGAGAATTTTCAGATATACTTATTTTAGCAATTTTTTTTTTCTGTAATGGTAACACTGGGGAATTCTATAAACCTTTTATAAAACTTAATAGAGATTCTTTAATTCTTCTTGATCCAGGGATATTTAGCGAGTCGAAGGCATATTGATAATGGCAATTAGATGGCGCAAGTTTACCAAACTTTTACAAGCAAATAGGTTTTTGCATGTCAAAAGGCTATTAATTTTTAATATTATAAAATACTTTACATTTTTAGGAACATACAATGTGGTCAAAAATTTTCCACGTTGAAAGAAAACATATTGAGTGGGAAAGCGAGCTCCGGTGGCTGTACAATTAATATTCCTTCCAAGGAAGTGGTAACGAAATTACCACCTTTATCAAAACCTTTGATTGAAATGCCTGACGTTGTATATGCAGCTGTAAGGCAAGAAGAAAATGAAACGCAGGTAACTGAATTATCAAATGGGTTAATGGTAGCATCTGAAAAAAGGTTCGGGCAGTTTTGCACAGTAGGAGGTAAAAACAAATTCATGCAAATGCTGGCTTTATCTTTTTTTGTTTCAGTTGTTGTTGATTCTGGTTCAAGGTACGAGGTAGCTTATCCAAGTGGAATATCTCATTTTCTTGAAAAATTAGCTTTCAATGTAAGCTTAAAAAAACAGATGAGTTACAAATTTTAAATGTTTGCTTTCAGTCTACCCAAAATTTTCGAAATAAGGATGCAATTTTAAAAGAGTTGGAAAAATACGGCGGAATATGTGATTGCCAAAGTTCGCGCGATACTTTTATCTATGCATCAAGTATTGATAGCAAAGGACTAAATACAGTTATTCGATTGCTAGGAGATGTTATTTTACGCCCTTTGGTAGATACACAAGAAATTGTTTTCGCGAAGCAAGCAGTAAATTTTGATTTACAAACTTTAGAAATAAGGCCAGAGCAAGATTTAATATTGATGGACATGATCCACGCAGCAGCATATAAAGAAAACACTTTAGGTTTTCCAAAACTATGCCCAAAAGAAAATTTGGATGCAATTGACAGGAATATAGTATTAAATTATTTATCGAATTACCACACCCCCGATAGAATGGTGGTAGCTGGAGTAGGGGTAAATGTCTAAAAAAAATTTTTATTGATTATGTACAATTTCTAACTAAAATATTAATTAAGGTCGATCATAAAATTTTATGCGAGCAAGTTGAAAAGTATTTTGTTGAAACGAAGCCAATTTGGGGAAAAAATGGTGTCGCAAATGTGAAGCAAGCTGATAAATCAATTGCGCAGTATACTGGAGGGCTTCAAATACAGCGGTGCGATATTCCAAATTTTGCAGTTGCGGAGCTTCCAGAATTAGCGCATATAGTTATTGGTCTTGAAAGCTGTTCACACCAAGATCCCGATTTCGTAGCTAGTTGCGTACTTAATATTATGATGGGCGGTGGAGGTTCCTTCTCCGCTGGAGGTCCAGGAAAAGGAATGTACACAAGATTATATACAAATGTTTTAAATAAATATCATTGGATGTATAGTGCTACTGCTTTGAATCATGCCTATGCAGATACAGGACTATTTTGCATACATGCAAGTTCGCCGCCAAATAACGTGCAAGAGATGACGGAAGTTATTACTAAAGAGTTAACAAAAATGGCGACGCAACCAGATCAGCAAGAATTGAGACGAGCTAAAACTCAGTTGCAATCTATGCTGCTTATGAATTTAGAGGCACGTCCAGTTGTTTTTGAGGATATAGGGCGACAAGTGCTAGCTACCGGAAAAAGACGTGCACCTGAAAATTTCATAAAAGATATCGGTAAGGAATTTTTTTTTTGTTGTGATGAATCATTAATTTCAAATTAATTTTAGAAAATGTTCAAGCGGAAAATATTGTTAAAATAGCACAAAGGATGCTGGAATCGCCTCCTTCTATCGCCGCAAGAGGTAATGTTAAAAATATCCCTGATGTTAAGGAGGTTCAATTAGCTTTATCAAGCGATGGTAGACTCCCTGGCTCTAAAAGAATTTTTTTTAAATAAAAAAATTATTTGTATAAAATTATATTTAAATTGTATTTTTTGAGGAAACAAAGCTGGTTTATTAAAAGCAATGTCATAAAAAAGAATTAAAAGAAATTACAGTTGCCATACTTTTGAAAATATTCATAAAGCTAAAATATCAAACGAAAATATTTTTCTTTTAAGTTGCGGGATAAATACAAATTAGGGTTTTGACATCACCCTTATTGTAAATCTCATTCGCAGCACTGAAATGTGGAGAAAAATTCTAATAAAATTTTCAAACGTAGAACGCCAGTATTCTAGAGTGGTCTGTTAATTTTAAGTTTTGATTTGTTCAAACATTTGGTTATTATCCAAATAAAAATGATTATAAGCATCTCTAAAACGTTTTCCTTCCAATCGCAGATTCCTTTCTCGGTTTTCTTTTCTAAAACAACTACAGCAAAGGGAAACGAGTTCAATTTAATTAAACTATTTGTCTATTGTTTTTTGAAATATCTTATTTTTTTAAACAAATTTGAAAAACTTAGATATTGACACCTGACAGCTGTATTAAAATATCGGTTTTGACACTTCGAAATTAATGCTGCTATTGCAGATTCATACGAGTGAGATTTAGAATTACTCAAAAGTCTACGTGCGTAAATTATTTTGAAATTCGTAGAATTCTACGGGTGAGATTTCACAATAAGGGTGTATTATATGTATGGAGCGCATTACAATTTAAATAAAAAATCATGCTTTTTCATGTAAAATGTGCTCTATGGGCAAAAAAATGGTTTATTGAGCAAATAAGCACAAAAAAATCTGTAAAATGTGGTTTATGAAGCAAAAACGTGACCGAATATTTTACAAACTAGATAGGAAAAACGGGTTGCGTCACGTGAGAAAGCTCCCGTCAAAACCAATAAAACCACTTTTAAGTCAAAATTTTTAAAAATGGCGTATAATCCAAATTAGACCTCAGCAGACGATTTATCATATGTTAATTTTACTATACATATGTATCTCTTTTATAACAAATTGAAATTTCATTGTTTATTTTACAATTTTGATTTATTTTATAATATTCTTTTCTAAGTACATATGTACACATATATTTAGAAAAGGTTCTGTTGTTACATTATTTTGTCTAGCTGGTTTTAGTAAAATTTGGTCATATTTTACATGATCAGTTAATAGTATTTTTATTAAATAAAATACTTAAGTCGAATTAGTTATTACTTTAACTTATGAGAAGTTTCTAGCTTCTTCAATTGAGTAAAAATTTTCTTTTCGTAACATATCTATTGCAATTTTAATTCCTTTATTACTTAAAACTAGTTAATTTATTACATTTTAGCCTAATGCATGGCATAGTTCCCATTGTTTAATTCTTCTTTAATTAATTGCATTTTGTATTTTATTTCAAATAAATTTTTGTTCAACTGTTTGTTTGTATGAATTATTGTTTTCGGTTGTGTTTTTACGGTTGAATTGAAAATTTTCAGCTACATTTTTTTTTTACTTTTAGTAAAAAGTTTAGCACCTATTTTTCTATTTATTCTAACCCAGCATTTACACGTACAAGTTACTTGCAAGAAAGTTTGTATAATATTAATTGTCAATTAGTTTTTTGAAATGTCAAATTACTTGCTATTATGACGTAGGCGTTTAGCAAGTTAATTTTTGAAAATGTCTTTGAGAAGAAAACAACTAGCAATATATGTATATAATTGTTTATAAATTTTAGAAACCATAAGTTTGCTAAGTTTAATTTTTTCAAAACAAAATTCAAAAATTTTAAATTAAAAAAAAAAAAAATCAAAACAACAAATTTTTTTTTGTGAATTTCTCAATATGTCAAATTACTTGCTCAAATTACTGGCAGCAAAATTTTCTTGCAAGTTGAACTGCAAGTAAACAAGCAAGTAGAAATATTTCAATGTGTTAGTAAAATTTTTGTATGTATTGCAACTTTCTTGCAAGTAACTTGTACGTGTAAATGCTGGGTAACATAAATTCCACCTTCCATATTATAATTTTTTTGCTTGTTTTTTCTTATTATGATATTGAACATCAAATATTTTTTTATTTTTAATTCTCGGAAAATTTTCTAATCTAGCTTGTTCAAATTTTTCTGGGTCTGTAACGTTTCTTACAAAAATATATCTACAGATTTTTTATTTGTTGAGCAAATTGAACAATTATATTCGTAAATTGCACTATGCAGTAAGTCTCCAGATTCTAGATTTCTAAGGGAACCGAGTGAGGCAGGAATATGCCCCCGGTCACTGCAGCCATTTGCGACTTATTATAGCCTCTCCGCGCCCCAACTTATAATATCTTCATTCGAAGTATGAAATCGGAGACATCCATAAGGGAGTAGGGTAGCATTTCCCGAACGCTTACGAAAACCCTGTCCAAAACAATTACGTCGCCGGACACCCAGTAACGAGCAGTTGCAAAGGATGTGCACGGAAGTTTCATCACAGTCTCCGCAAAATCTTCACTGGGCAGAGCCCGATTCTCCCAATCTATCCGCGGTGAGCTTCCCCGAGCACGTTGGAAGAAACATCTCCGCCTGATGACACCCTCTCGTGTCCGGCCGGTGAAGACCGCATTCCATTGGGAATAGGTAGGCGACTCTAGACCCAACGGTGGAAGAAGACAGACCACAGAAAGGCAACGAGTGCACAAAGTCAGCCCCAGATCTCCTTCGCGCCAACTCCGTTGCCCGCATGTCCAGACCAGCGTAATTTGGGTCGACTGAAGCGTATACAATGCCGACTCTCAGACAGATCTCAAATGCATGGATTTCGGCTTGAAACACTATAAAATACGTGTCCGGGCTCACATTTATACGCGTGCCCGAGCGGACACCTTATATGCCCGAACCCTCACCTGACCCCGTTTTTGGGCTCGTCCGCGTACCACACGCTTGAACCTGACTCAAGTACCGGGCCACCCTGCTCCAACTATTGTTTATTCTAAGAATCAGATCGCTCTCAATAAAATCTTTATGAGGCCTTCTCGCCAGAGAGAAGTCGGTAAGTCATTAGCCCAGCTTCTTTCACTATATAAAGATGCAGTGGTGGCAACTAAATCCTCACCTCCAGTGCAGCAGTGGGAGCCATCCGAACCAGTCACTCTCAGGCGGGCCAGCAGTGGGAGCCATCCGAACCAGTCACTCTCAAGCTTTTCCAACTTGACCCGTACACCCACTTGCTGAGCATTTCTGCACCATACGTTCGACGCCTACGTGACAATGGACCTAGGAAGTGCCGTATATAGCCACAGTGCTGCCCTAGGACTGATACCTAATGGAGGTCTTATACGTCCATACGGCCGTTGTAGCCCTCCCGATGACTCTTTCTATGTGAGTATTTAAGGAGAAGCGATCATCTACCCCTAATTTACCTCCCTAAAGTAACCAATACATTCACCAAACAGAATGGGCTTGTCAATTTATCACTTCTTCTTCTTCTGGCCAATGCAATCATGGCACTTTTACTGGGATTTATATTTAACCCATTGCTTTCAATAAAAAGAAGGTAAGGCTGGTGGGACGAAAAGACCTTGGGTGGTTGCTTGGTCCCTTACCTGCCTTCGGAATATACGTCACGTTGATTACTCTCCATGCTTGGGGAACGTAGTCCCAAGCATGCCTGGTATGAAAAATTTCAACAACGCTCTAGATATGTATTGAAAACCCCTCTGCAAACACATAGGATATATCCCATCATCACCTGGAGATTTGAAGGGCTAAAAATAAACGCAGCCCACCTAATCCTACCCATTGTAAAGATTGTATGATTGTTGCCAGTCATATTTCCTGAACCAAGATGACCTTAATTCAATGACTGCATTCGAGTGATTTCAAAGACCCTCTGAGTCAGGAAAGTGCGCTGAGGCCGTTGGCTTTCCGTTCTCGGCCATGAAGCCGTCAGGCCGTTCCATCAGGCCCAGCCAGCTAGCATACTTTTTGGAAAATACCCTGTGGAAACCCGTACTGCTGGGCAGTTCATCTATGCTCTCGCAGAACGCCCTCGATATCTACCATTATTCTGATAGAAGCGAATGGAACCAACCTCCTCTATGAGGAGCGTTTCGAATTGACTCCAATTTGTGAACTGAGGTCCCCGGAGACCAGGATATCAAACCTAAGCTGTTTATTGTCGGACATAGATATCTCATTTGAGACACCATTGATCCTGTTACTGATAAACTTAGTGCAAAGGGTGATGTCAAGAACCTCTTTTCTAATTCCCTCATTCATAATCGGGTCGAGAATCTCTTTCCTATGACCCTTATTCATAATCGCGCATTGGCAACACTTCCTATTATCAACTGGAAATTTCTCCTTCAATAAAAGTCCACTAACTCCTTCAACTGTTCGTCTGGATGGATACAATCATCCGGGAGATAGGATGAACAAACTCTGCCCAATCCCGGGGGACCTCATCTTCACCAACGCAGCTACCTGATGCTTGGAGCCATATTTTGTAATAGGAAGATATGTTAGTCTTTCACTAAACAAGATGCAGGCCCTAGGACTATCCCCAATTTATTAACATACAATAGATCACCTGTTAGGCTCTTAATCTGATCCTTCACTATGTATTATCTTTTAAACTTATATTTAGGTTAGTACGAGTACTTACATAAGATTCTTATTACATTAATATTAAATACATTACACCTTCTTCCTCTGGATAAAAAATTATTATCTTATTTTGAATTAGGAGAGAAAATTTTTGGTTGGTAAATATTTACTTTGTTTTTCTTATTTTTATAATTTTTTATTTAGGTATAATTTGCTTTTTTATTTCTAGTCTAAGAATTTATTTATGTATTATTTTACTTATTTTTGTAATTATCATTTGTAATCTAAAAATTTATTTTTATTAATTAAAAATTATTAAAATTATATTACTAAACTATACTATCCTACGGCAGGCTAGTCACCTACCTAGTTAAACCCTATGACGCTATGAAACTAGTGCATGAAAAATCATGCACTGGCCCTATGCTCCTTCTAGGAGTGAAGAAAGGAAAAAAAAAAAAAAAAAAAAAAAAAAAAAAAAAGACTATATCTAATAAAAATGAGTGGTTACATACATACATACAGTATATAATGTATATTTTGTTATTTTTTAGGCAACAAATTTTATTGTGTTATTCTTATGTACTATATCTTCTTTGTTATTTTCTAAATTTTTTATTTTTTCGTTTGAACCAATTATTTCTGTAATTATAAATGGTTCAATGTATTGTGGTTGTAGTTTATGTCTTCGTTCTTTTTTTAATAAAATTTTGTTCTTAAATAAAAATTATGATTTCTTTCAACAGAATCTAATGTTTCATAATGGCAAGCAGTTGAAAATCTATGTTCTATGCTCAATAAGCTACTGATTTCCTTAATAATATGATTTTTATATTTAGTCCTCCTATCCGAAAGGATTGTTTTTATCGGTCCATATAAAAGTATACAATGTTCTACTATTCCTTTTGCTATTGTTTTTGCTTCTTTGCTTATAATAGGTACTGCTACTACAAACTTCCTATTAATTTCCTTTTTCAGATATAGGAAAATGTCCTATAGTATCAATTATAACATTGTGGAACGGTTTTTGTGGGGTTTCTGTAATTTGTAAAGGTTCTTTATTCTTGAATATTATTTTATTTTTCTGACCTATTTCGCAATTTTTAACAAATTGTACTACATCTTTATACATGCTTTTCCAATAGTAATTGCTTCTTAATTTTGCAGATAATCTTTTTTGTCCGGACCACCGAAGATTGGATCGTAATGGAATTTTTCCAATAATTTTTTAATTTCATTTTTATCTATTACTGCTTTAATTATTGCAGTTTTTAAGTTTCTTAATATTTTATTGCCGGTCTTTTTAAATTCATCAATTTTTATGAATGAAAACAAACTATCATTATCATCTATTTGAATGTGATCAATATTCAAATCTTTTGTGATGTTTTCATTTGTAGCTACTTCTATTACTTTAAGACATTTTTTGTGTTTAAATATTATATACATGCATATTTTATTATTCTCTTTTGTTCATTTTATTTTAGGCTTTTTCCAATCTTTATAATTTTCATATATTTTCATATTTTCAGGAATACAAATTTCCTCAGAGATTTGTATTTTATCCTTATTAGCAGTATTTTCCGTATTTTTAGTGACTGACCCGGTTTTTATTTGCATAAGTTTTTAGATTTTAAGCCAGTGATAATGCGTCTGCTATGCTACATTATCTTTTCCTTCGATATATTCTATGGTAAAATTGTATTCTTCTAGATCTAATCTCATTCTTGTAAGTTTTGATGAGGAATTTTTTAGTGAAAACAGATACGATAATGGTTTATGGTCACTTTTTATTGTAAAGTGTGTTCCATAAATGTATGGACGGTAATATTTTATTGCAAAGTGTATTGCAGCTGGTCCTTTTTCTATAGTTGATTATATATTACTTTCTTATATATTACTTTTACATATTGTTATATTACTTTCTCCTTTTGTGAAGGATTTTGACGCGGATGAAGTGGGTAACAATAAACCGTTGTACTCTTAAATTAATGCTGCGCCTACAGCATAATTTGATTAGTCTTTGATACGTGGTAATGGGAATTTATCAGATATTTGTTTTTATCAACTTGCCTATAACCTATATACAAAGACGCCATTTCTTTAAATTTCCTTTCTTGGGTACTAATATAAACGAGCTATTAAAATTTGATTGCCCCAAGCCAATTTATTTTTATAATTTATTGAGCAAACTCAATTAATTGGTTTTTTACTAAATTTTCTGTTTGTTTTTTGATTTCTCCTTTTGCGTAGAAGGTGTGATTTTATGTATACCGGATTATTATCAGTTATTCTTAACTTTTGTTTATAAAAATTATTAACAGTCATTTTGTCATTTTCTATTTGAAAAATATTACTATATTCTCCACATAATGGTTTTACTTTGGAATAATATTTTTCGAAATTATATTTTCAATCCTTTAATACGTTCCTGATTAAATTCGTTTTTATGGGTCTTTATTATAGTTGCATCAGATAGTGGTTGAGTTTTTAAAACTATGTTAAATTTTATTGTTTCCGGTTCTAGATTAATATTCATTACCCGTACTATGGTGTTCCTTGACAATACTATTGTATGAGAAATAAAAATTCCTTCAGATATTTTTTGATCTAAAATTACACATTCTTCGTTAGATGGTAATATGAATTTCCTGAATACTTCACATCGAGCTAATGTATCACTATTACGTCCACCATAAATTGGAATTGTAAAAATATGAAAATCGGTTTTAATAGTTAAACTCATTTTATCATAGTCAATATTAAAATTAAAATTTTTTAAAAAATCTTTCCTTAATATACCTTGAGCTGCTTATATTAAATATGTCTGGTATACTACATGAAATAGACATTTTAGATTATAATTATTAATATATAATCATAAAGTCTTGATATTTGATCATAAAGTCTCTAAAGATTTAATTGTATACCTTTTTATTTCTTTTATATTTATATTTTCCTCTTTATTTATTGATGTTTATTTATCGCTGAGATTTCAATTAGCGAAATATCTGCTTGAGTATCTACTAGTAAATTAATGTTATTTGTATTTAAATTTTACGATATATTTATATAGTCAGAAAAGTTAAGATCGCGATAGAAAATATTTTATATTAATTTACTTATGGGCTGAGGTTTTCCTCTAAATTTTGGTTCTCGGTGTTCTGCCCTTGCCACTGAGGGTGATTGGCGTTTCCCATATATCTAACTTTGCGTTTCTATTAAAATTTTGTCTATAATTGTTTCTATTTTGGAATCCGTTATTATTATTACGATTGAATGACCTGTTATTATTGTTATTTAATGATTTGATATTATTATTACCGAAAGATTTTTTGTTATTATTTTTTTTCTACCACGATTGTTGCTATTGTAGTTTTTATATATATAAGTGTTCTTATTATTTTAGTCCACTAAAATCCAGTACAAATCCAAAAGCGTCTGATCCAGAATGGAGGGCTGTCTGGTCTGTGACTGATCCCTGAGGGATGGCAAAGTCTAGGAGAAGTAAACTCCGAAATAAAACAAAAGTAATGCAATGAACAAAACAAAAGGATTTCATACCCCAATTGGCAATCCAATAAATTTGGAAAATCCACATTTGGTCTCACGGATTCTTGGGGAGATCACTTATTGTCTCTACCGACTCTTTTAAAAGAACCCCTCGGATCATGTGGACACGACCATGTGACAACATCTATGTCCAAAATATGTCCAAAGGTGACAAACAGAAAAAAAGATATAGAGATAAAAACAGATATAAAGAGAAATAGAGATAAAATCAGAAAACTGATAACTGCCACTTAAATATAAGAATAAGTGAGCTAGAAGCGCTTTGTAAATAATTGAAAATTTAAATCCAGTATCTCAGAGAGGAAAATAATAAGCTAAAAAAAAACAAACATTAGTAGATATTTACAAACAAATAGTAGATAATTTGCACTGTTGTTTAGGGTCCAATACAATTAATCAAAATATTAATAGAACATTAAAATATAGTAAGCCTTGGATGGATAATGAATGCATACGTTTAATAAAAATTAAAAACTATTGGTATAGTAAACATATGCAAAATTTAGATAACAATTACATTAAAGATAAGTACCACTTTTGGCTTAACAAATTTACATCACTAAAAAGACAAAAACAAAAAAGCTATGATGCATATAACTTTCTAAAATACTCAAATAATATCAAGAAGACATGGGAATATGTGAAGGAAATTGCTACTGACGGAAGTAAAATAACAAACGAGTTCTTTACAAATTTGGTTTCTGAAACAGAAAAAACAGTAAAAATTAATGATTTCAACGAATTATATTGCAATATTGGCAAAGACATGGCTGCTAAATTTGATACAATTTACATCCCACAAATAATATCTAAAAGCAGGTTTTGTTTAACAGAGATAAATGAGGTCACAACTATCAAATTAATTAATAGTTTATCAACAACAAACAGTGCAGGTATAGATAATATCTCTTCAAAAATTATAAAACAATGTCAAAAAGAATTAGCAGAACCAATAACGACATTAATAAATTCTTCAATAAGAGATAGTTGTGTACCTGAAGTGATGAAAATTAATAAAGTCATACCAATATACAAAAAAACCGGTGACAAAAACAATATAAACAACTTTAGACCGATTTCTATAGCTTCTGTTTTAAGTAAAGTAATTGAAACATATGTCAATAAGCAATTTACATTATTTACAACTATTTAAGAGATATTAATTTCCTGTCGAAGATACAATATGGTTTTACTAGAAATTCGAGCACCAATACTGCACTATTTGATGTAGTGAGTCATATACAAAACCTTGTATGCATAAATGAAAAAGTTGGATTGGTATTTTTCAACTTAACTAAAGCGTTTGACTCTGTTGATCGCAAAATAATGTTACGAAAATTGTTCGAATGTGGCGTAAGAGGCAGAGAATACCATTGGTTTGAGAGTTATTTGAATCAAAGAAAACAATATGCCGAATGCGAGAATATAAAAAGCGAAAGTATGTTAGTAGAGTATGGAGTAATTCAAGGAAGTTCGCTGGGGCCGATTTTGTTTGCGTATTACATTGACACCTTCTCTAAATTAAAATTAAGTGGACGAATTTTTATGTTTGCCGATGACATAGCCATTGTATATAATGAAAAGTCTCTTGAAATTATGGAAAATATCATTAATAATGACATGAAATCTATACATAAATGGATGTGTCAACATAAATTATCGGTAAATGTAAAAAAGACTAAATACATGCTATTCAACTCCAAGGAAACTGAAATTAATATAATATACAACGGAAATGTCATAAGTAAAGTAAAGAATTACAAATACTTAGGCGTAACCGTGGATCAAAATTTAAATTGGAATCAGCCTGTTTCCGAAACTTTGAGTAAAACTAGGAGAATCGCTGGGTTATTCAAAATACTAGGTAGACGTATACCTGAAAATATCAAAATTTCAGTATACTACAGTCTATTTCATAGTGTTCTGACATATGGAATAGGTATATGGGGCAATACATATTCGAAAAACATCAATTCTCTACAAAGAGTTCAAAATAAAGCTATTAAAAATCTTTTTTGCCTACCAACTAGAACTTCAACCAGTGAAATACAGAAAAAATACAACATTTTAAAACTAAATGACTACAAAGAAATTATTCAATTATGCCATATCTTCAATATTAAAAACAAGTACATAAAATCGAACACAATTCTAATAACCAATAATGAAATACACAACTATAATACAAGGAGTGCCAATGAATTCAGATACATCACAGGACCTGGTTTGAATGGTATCACACCAATTTCTGCTTCTTCCATAACATTATTTAATAATCTTCCCAACTACTTCAAAGATTCGTCCAAAACTAATTTTAAGAAAAGACTGAAGAAATATTACATGGATAAATACAACACCTAATATCCATAAAACTTACGCGAACATTATACGAGTATGTATATAATTAGTTGAATTTATATCTTATTACGTTGGAAATTTACAAATTCTAGTTACTGTTACTTATGTATGTAAATTTTGTTTTTATTTTCTTTTGGTTAATGCTTGTTTTGTTAAAATACCTGAAATTAATGATTAGCTTTTTCTTTTATTAATCTTTTAAATTATTATTCTTTTAAGAATTAATTTAGACATTATGTATTCTTTTTTTTAAAGTTATATACTCTACGCGAGCTAAAACAGCTCATTTGAGATTGAATTAATAAATAAAAAAAAAAAAAAAAAAATTGGAATCAATCCAATAAAAGATATAAATCCGGAAAAAGTTACGTCAAACAAATTGGAATACTGCACAGATAAGGAGGATCTGGCTCGGGAAACCGATTGGTTCTCAAGAGAAAAAGCAAAAAGAGAGACATATCGAACAGCAGATATAAGAGTCCTATGAACAAGGTGAGCAAAATAAAAAAAACCTCTGCAGATAGATCCAGAAAGATCAAACACTACAAGAAAGACCAAACCCCTTCCTGTTATATTATATGATAAAGTACATGTTCAAAGAAGCCAAAATAAACTTTAGGGTCAACATGATGAATTATAATCAACTTAAAATTAGCAACTTATAATTAACCAAAAAAATAAATTAATCTAAAGTAGAGTGGCATACCTACGAAAATAAAATGACAAGACTTTTACTCTGGGAGGTGACTATTGATTGGGGTTCTATACTGACCTCAACAATAGGAAGAGAGCTAAGAAAAGCTACTAAAGAGATTTGTTGTCACTATCAATCCACTGGTAGACCAACATATTCTACCACTTGGCCGATAGAAATAAAATTCCAGATCTGCTAGATTTCTTTATTGTCAAGAAAATCTCGCCAAATTTAATTAGTTTAGAAGATAACTATGATTTGGATTTGGATCATTCTGCAGTTAAATTAAATTTATCTTAGACAGTTACGAAGAAGCAAAATAAGCCCATGTGGATTAATAAATCCACTGACTGAACTAGTTTTAAGGAAGAGATAGAGAATAAAATAAACTTAAGAATTAAGGTACTGGGGATTCTGAGCTGGAGCATTTTAATAGAATCATACAAAGCGCTGCCTGGAATAATACAAAACAACATGAGTATAAATCCGTGCGTATGCCTTACCCGAGAGAAATACTGAATATGATAAGTGAAAAGAGAAGATCTAGACGCAGATGGCAAAACTCACGAGATCCGGCAGATAAAATTGCACTCAATCGATTCACTCAGAATCTAAAAAGAAAAATAAGAAAAATCAAAGAAGATTGATAATTACATTAAAAATTTGCCAGTCGGACAAGAAAGTAATTATTCGTTAGAAAGGGCTGCAAAAAATATGAAAAAACCAATTTTACATGTCACTTCTATTAGGGCAATAAATGGAAAATAAACATAAGGCTGAAATATTTCCAGACCATCTTGAACAAATTTTTAGTCCAAGTGACATACACCCAAAAATAAATATTGCATAGGGAAATGTGAGAGCAGAAAAGGTTATCGCTCCATTTGCACAAAGAGAAATAATGGAAGAAATAAAAAGTTTAAAGTCAAGGAAAGCACCGGGCTATGATATAATTACCTCTGACATACTGAAGCAATTACCAAAAAAGGGTATTGTAATGTTGACTTTTTTAATGAATTCTGCATTAAGGTTAAAATATGTGCTTGGAAGGTGACAGAAGGTATAATGATACCAAAACCTGGTAAACCTTTAAATGAGACCAAGTCTTATGGACCAATGTCTCCGCTACCAATTTTGTCAAAATTTTTTGAAAAGCTATTACTGATAAGAATGGAACCTATAATTGAGGAGAGGTGATTAATTCCAAACCACCAATTCGGTTTTAGAGCAGGACATTCAACTACTGATCAAATTCATAGAATTACAAATATTACTGAGAAAGCCCTAAAGGAAAAGCAAATTTGAACAACAATTTTTGCAGACGTAGCACAAGGTTTGGCACGAAGGATTAATATACAAGTTAGAAAAAATATTACCAAAGCAATATGTAGATATTTTTCTTCTTATTAAACTGACAGATTATTTAGAGTCAAACAGGAGAGGGACTATTCCACACTTAGAGAAATAAGAGCAGGTGTGCCTCAGGGAAGTATTTTGGGTCCAATACTATGTCTACTCTTTACAAGAGATGTGCCTCAAATAGGAAATACAATTGTGGCTACATATGATGACGATACAAGACAGTTGCAGCAGGCAAGCAATAGTTTTGATGCTTGGACCAAGAATTGGAAAGTTAAAGAGGACTTTGCCTTCTGATTTGGTATAAAATGTGCTTCACCAAATCGGGGAGCGTTGAATCTCTTTCAACTTTATATTAAAGAAAGTATAATGTTGGTCTAAGGGGACTAGTACAAGAATGTAAAGAGGAGGTTTTGGTGGTTAAATACATAAATGCTATGGGTTGTGAGAGAATGGCTTGTTAGTATATTTCATACTTTCCTCCTTCCTTCGATGAAAAAAAAAGTTATTTTTGTCCTGAGTAGTTCTGTACGCTTATACCTGCTTCTCTTTATTTTTCTCATTTACTTCTATAATGAATTTAGTTACTACTTCTTTAGAGTCGCTAAATTTTGTTAATGCTAAAACCGATTTACAAGGCCAATTCTAGCCGATGCTCTACACATATTCACCGTTTTTTCAATAGTTAATTCTTCTGCTTTTTTCTTGCTGATTCCTTCCATTACTAAAGATCGTTTTAAACTGTCCGCTAACTCGTCAGCGTGTTTAGAAAATTCAGATAAGGATACTCTATCTGTTCTTAAGGCTTGCATTTTCCCTTCTATGATTTTAGAGTTATCTGCCTTTATTTTACTTTTTAAAGTTTGAATTATATCGCTTACTTAGTTATAATTGTTCCCCAATTTTTCACTTGCTTTACCCTTGAGTTTTGACAATATATGTTAAATATTTTTAAAAGGTTTCTCAAGGGGTCGCTCGTAGTTATAGTACTTAATAGGTTGATTGAATCTATAAAAGATTGGATTGCTAAGGGATCGTTAAGAATAATTGAATTAGGGTTAATTTTACCGAAATAATTTTTTGAAAGTTTGATTTCAGTGTTAAAGATATTATATACATACTTTTATCAGTCTTTCCCTAGCATAAATGATATGGGAACTTAATGTAATTTTACCTTTTTCATTCACTCTTGGCCATAGAACATATGTAAATTTCTCCTATATATTCGTTATAAGAGTGTATTATTCTATCCTTGTTTGCTTCTAATGTGGAGAGGTTTGTTCATATATTTGTTTTTAAAACGGTTTTGGTAGCTTCTATGAATTCTTTTTTAATATTTTCAGTTTTGAGTTCATATGGTTCAAATTTCAAAATTATGGCTTTTTTTATACCGACATAGTTTACATAGTTTTTTTTTAGTTCATTTTCTTTTATATAAAGGTATAATATAATGTATGGATGTACTGTACAAATTTTAACTTTAAATTATAACATATCTGGGTTTTTTCATGGTGCTATTTCTACTATGCACCAAAAGTGTTATTGCTATTATATACATACATATATATAGCTACTTCTCAGGTGCCAAAAACTACGGTAATTCTAGAAGAGCTAGAGATATGAGACAAAAGGCATTAGATAGAGTTTTGACTCTAGGGTCCCAGAAAAGTCTAACATTGGAAGTTTTTAACCCCGAAATAGCCCTATTTCAAGATTTTCTGAAAATTTTTTTTTATAACAAAAGCAAATATTTTTTTTTATAACAAAAGCACCTTTTTCTTTTATACTTTATATTACTAGAAATTCGAACCAAGAAATAAATAATACTTTTTATTATTAGAAACACAAATCGAGAACAAGAAATAAATAATATTCGAAAATATAATGATCACAAATAATTTTAGTTCGAAAAATCGAAATAAACATAAATAAATGTCAGCTTTTATCAAAATCAGATGTTTTGTGGCATCTAAATATTAATGCTTCATTTGTTATTGTTTTGAATATTATGTTTTGTCAGCAAGCTTTAAAAAAATATACATACAGAATATATGTACGTATGTTGTTAGAATTTTATTTTTATTGTTCCAAGCAAAAAATTGTAAAATGCTAAATTTTCATAAATTTTTTATGTGCATATACATTATATTTGAATAGAATTATTATTTTATTTTTGCGTAAACCTTTTCTTTATTTGAAAAATTTATTTCTGTATGTTACCTCCATGATTTAATAATTATGTGTTCCTATATGCCAAATCACAGTTTTGAATATTATTCAATTCATATAGAAAGGTTAAAAATAAATAGTTAGGAAGCTTTAAAAAAAATATACATACATATTTATGTACTTAACTATTATAACAATATTTTAATTATAATAATATTTACCTGCTATATATTAAAAAAAATAAAACAAAAAGTTTAAACAAAATAAAAAAAAATTTTTGAAATAATCCAAAAAAAGGAAAATACGACAACATCCAGGCGAGCATTGATCCAATAACCTCCTGGCTATGAGACTACCACGCTATCCACTAGGCTACGCAGTACCTTGAATTTTCCTTTATAATTCTATATTTTATTCATATTTCGTGTAACTCATCAAAAACCATCATATTTTACATTATATATGTATATATAGCTACTTCTCAGGTGCCAAAAAATACGGGTAGTTCTGGAAGGGCTAGAAACATGGGACAAAAGGCATTGGATAGGGTTTTGCCTCCGGTAGGATAGGGTCGAAATATGATTCTCATCGAATACACTTCGTGGCAAATTAGTTATATGAATAACAAACTTAAAAGTATAGAAATAATAATTAATTGTTTTCAGAAATTGCAAAAATTTTTATAAAAACTTTGAAACTAAATATAAATAATTTATAAAATAAGTAGCTTAAAATAAAGACAAATATAATTCTTAGAAAAGAATAATTCAAAACAAAAATATTAAAAAACTACATATACATACATACTTATATTAGTTATTGATTTGATTATATATAAAAAAAAATTTATGCACAATGTGCAGAAAACAGTACAAGAAAAGGTGGAAAAAGAATGAGTGTTAAAACTAAATCACAATCAATAAATGAAACTGAGAATCTTAAAAAAGAAATTGCGAATTTGAAAAAAGCTGTAAATAAAATACAAAAGAAAAGTGAAAAAAATATTCCAAATAAAAACATCAATCAAAATCAATTTTAGTTGCTAAACGAAAATTAAGATATTATAGAGGAAATGGATGTTTTAGCAAATACACAAACCAATGACATGAATGAATTCAAGGAAATGGTTCGATCCAAAAATAAAAATAAAACAAGTAAAAACGTTTCAGTCGGTATAAACCGATTGAATTATACCCTGCACCTTTCGTTATTGTGAAGCAATTACTCGAACCTGTGAAGTCATTCTATAGAAACTTCACGGATATGTCTGACCTATAATTGGACATTTGACTGCCAAGTTTCATGAATCTGACTTTAAAATTTTTCCAAATATTTAAAATTAGCTTTTGGAGTTGTATGGCAAGTACCCGAACCTGTCAAAGAATTCCATCAAAACTTCACAAATATATCTGATCTATAATTGGACACACAACTGCCAAGTTTCATGGATCTGACTTTATTATTTTTCCAAATATTAAGAATAAGCTTTAAGACTTGCATGGCAGCTACTCGAACCTGTCAAGCAATTCCACTAAAACTTCAGAAATATATCTGACCTATAACTCGACACAAAACTGCCAAGTTTCATGAATCTGACTTTATTATTTTTCCAAATATTTAAAATTAGCTTCAGGAGTTGTATGGCAGGTACCCGAACCTGTCAAGCAATTCCTCTAAAACTTCAGAAATATATCTGATCTATAATCGGACATCCAACTGCCAAGTTTCATGAATCTGACTTTATTATTTTCCCAAATATTTAAAATTAGCTTCTGGAGTTGTATGGCAGGTACCCGAACCTGTAAAGCAATTCCTCTAAAACTTCAGAAGTATATTTGACCTATAATTGGACACATGACTGCCAAGTTTCATGAATCTGACTTTATTATTTTGCCGAATATAAAAAATTTGCTGTTGGAGTTGTATGGCAGCCACCCGAACCGGTGCAGCTATCCCATTATAATTTCTAGAGCATGTGTAGAATATAATTGGACACATGTATACAAAATTTTATATTTATAGCTTTTTTAATTTTTGAAATATTTAAAATAAACTCTTTGAGTTGTATGGCAGCTACCCGAACCCGTTGTCCGAATTAGTCCAATAACAATAGGGCTCGTCCTTGGCACAAAAGAAAAAACTTGTGAAAGTTTGGTGTCGATTGCATTATTCGTTTTTGAGTTATTGTGCGATCGGACAGACGGACGGACGGACGGACAGACGGTCATGTCTAAATCGACGCAGAATTTTACGCTGAGCAAGAATATATATATATGTCCATACCGCAGATGACTCCTTCAAGTAGTTACAAACTCCATACCAAAGTTAATATACCCTTCACGAAGTGCAGGGTATAAAAATAAACACGAGGAATAATAATAATTAAACTAGCAACAATAGTGTTGCAAATAACATAAACCAAAACAACAATCCAGATAATAGTACAGGTAATATTAGAAACGATACAAATGACATGGATATAAATAAAAACAATAAACAAAACAAAAAAAATAAAATACCACCGATTGTCATTTGATCAATACATTAACGATTTAAAAAAAATATTTATAGAAAAATTAAAAATTAATGACTTTGACTATTCATCCTTTATGGATATTTTAATTTATCCATAAAAGGATAAATGAAAATAAAAATTTAATATTGCTTAATGAAATAGAAACCTAGATACCTACATATAATAAAGTAAAAAATACTTAAAAAGAAATTGAAAGCCAATTTTATACTTTTACTCCAAAAGATGAGATATTCAAAACAATTTTACTTAAAGGATTAAATTCAGAAACGAAGGCAGAAGAAATCGAATGCGAACTTATTAATCTGGAAATAGATAATGTCAAAGTTATACAAGTAACAAGAATGCAAACAAAAAAACCCATATCTGAAAATAAAAAGCTACCAATTTTCTTGGTCCAAATCGGTGCTGAAAGTCAATTGTCATCAATTTCTCGCATTTTAATTGTCATTAAAATGGGAGAAATTAAGAAAAAACGAAGTATCCCAATGCAAAAGATGTCAAAAACAGGGTCACACAGCTTTTAACTGCAGCTTAGAATATCGTTATGTTAAATGCAGCAACAACCACGAAATAGGAAAATGTACTATAGACGGAAGGCAAGACAAAAACCAACTTCGATGTGCACTATGTAAATCTACACGCCACCCAGCGCGAGCTACAGAGGTTGCGTGTACAGAAGATATGTAGAAATATTAGAAAAAAAAAGAAGTAATAAAAATATAAACAATATAAGAAACGATAATGTTATATTAAGTTAGTATACCAAACCCAACATTTCTTATGCTAATGTAGTTTCATACAAAAATAAAAATAATTATAATAATAACAGTAATCTAAATAGTATTAATATTGTAGATAATAATACTAATAGAGATAGTAATATTAACAGAAATTTTAACAATATACCAGTAGATATAAATAAAATTGATAACATACTTGAAAAAATTACAAATCAACTATCTAGATTAGAATCCACATTATCACACAATTAGACAGAATTGATTTTCTATTTCAATTTTCGCTACTTAAAGATGCATAGTGACAATATAGCCATTGAAACATTAAAAATAATTATAAATGTTAATTCGTTAATTTAAATGTGAGAAGAGCATATTTGTCTTATTTTTTAGATGAAAATAAGTCCGATATATTGTTACTATGCGAAACTAAATTAGACAAAAACAAGTAAAAACGTTTCAGTCGGTATAAACCGATTGAATTATACCCTGCACCTTTCGTTATTGTGTAGCAATTACTCGAACCTGTGAAGTCATTCTATAGAAACTTCACGGATATGTCTGACCTATAATTGGACATCCGACTGCCAAGTTTCATGAATCTGACTTTAAAATTTTTCCAAATATTTAAAATTAGCTTTTGGAGGTGTATGGCAAGTACCTGAACCTGTCAAACAATGCCATCAAAACTTCACAAATATATCTGAACTATAATCGGACACACAACTGCCAAGTTTCATGGATCTGACTTTATTATTTTTCCAAATATTAAGAATAAGCTTTAAGACTTGCATGGGAGCTACTCGAACCTGTCAAGCAATCCCATTAAAACTTTAGAAATATGTCTGACCTATAATTGGACACACGACTGCCAAGTCTCATGAATCTGACTTTATTATTTTTCCAAATTTTTAAAATAAGCTTTTAGACTTGTAAGGGAGCTACTCGAACCTGTCAAGCAATTCCACTAAAACTTCAGAAATATATCTGACCTATAACTCGACACAAAACTGCCAAGTTTCATGAATCTGACTTTATTATTTTTCCAAATATTTAAAATTAGCTTCTGGAGTTGTATGGCAGGTACCCGAACCTGTAAAGCAATTCCTCTAAAACTTCAGAAGTATATTTGACCTATAATTGGACACATGACTGCCAAGTTTCATGAATCTGACTTTATTATTTTGCCGAATATAAAAAATTTGCTGTTGGAGTTGTATGGCAGCCACCCGAACCGGTGCAGCTATCCCATTATAATTTCTAGAGCATGTGTAGAATATAATTGGACTCATGTATACAAAATTTTATATTTATAGCTTTTTTAATTTTTGAAATATTTAAAATAAACTCTTTGAGTTGTATGGCAGCTACCCGAACCCGTTGTCCGAATTAGTCCAATAACAATAGGGCTCGTCCTTGGCACAAAAGAAAAAACTTGTGAAAGTTTGGTGTCGATTGCATTATTCGTTTTTGAGTTATCGTGCGATCGGACGGACGGACGGACGGACGGACAGACGGTCATGTCTAAATCGACGCAGAATTTTACGCTGAGCAAGAATATATATATATGTCCATACCGCAGATGACTCCTTCAAGTAGTTACAAACTCCATACCAAAGTTAATATACCCTTCACGAAGTGCAGGGTATAACAAGATAAACTTTAAAGAGTATGAATTCATAAGAAATGATCGATCCAATTCAATTCAAGGGGGAGAGACGGGTATTTTAATTCGAAAAGATATACAGTTTAAAAGAATAAACATTAATGTAATTAAAAACTTTAAATACTTAGAAACTTCAAATATAATTACAAAATTACAGAATAGTAAAAACTTAGTTGAGGCTTATGCCTCTCAAAATAAAAATAATTTGTTTAAAGACGAATTAAATATGCTGTTTAAAACACTGAATCTAGATAGAACCGAAAATTTTTACGTAATAGGTAGAGATTTAAATGCGAAATATATTGAATGGTAAAATGATACCAGTAATGCAAGAGGGAATATCCTCAGAACTTGGTTTGAAAACGAGGAATTTGGGTACAAATGTGTGTTACAAAAAAGTAAGGAACCTACATATGTAAGGTGTAATTCATATTTAGATATATTTTTAATTGACGTGAGACTTAAAGAACAACATGAGTTAGAGCAAGATTTGGACACAATAACTTACGATAGTGACCACTGTGCAATAATACTTGAAATAAAAAATTCCCTAAACCAAACACATAGTATATAATACGCAATAAATAATAACATAAATTATAATTTCAAATTAGGAAAATGGAAAAAATATAAAAAATTTTTATCAAGTATAATTTTAGACATACCAAATAATAGAAATCTAACAGATACTGAATGTGAAGAAACCATTAAGGTACTAGACGAAGAAATAAAGAGTGCTTTTCAGAGGTATGTTCCTACTTTTAAAACATATAATACCACAGACAGATACATGAAGAGAAAAATTAAAATATTACATAAATATAAAAACTCAATACTAACGAAAATTAAAAATATCAAACGATTAAGAATAAACAATTTAGAAATTACAAATCAAATAACAAGACTAAAATCCATACTGAAATGTAAATAACTTAATAAAACAAAATATTCAACTAGAATTAAATAAGAATTGGATAAACACATTAAAAAATTTAAAACCTAAGAGAAATATGTACTCAACTTTGAATCGTTATTTAGGAAAAATGATAAATCCCAAATCGAAAAAATTAAAGATACAAAGTTCTGATGTACATTTAATAGAAAATATAGACGTAAGAGAATTAAGACAAGACGGTGAAAAATATATAGTAACTCACCAGACTGATATTGCAAACATTATGAGTAAATATATGTATATATAAAATCTATACATGAACTAAACCATATGAACATTCACGAAAACAACGGCATAGTAAGAAATACAATAGAACAATTTAAGCAGAGTAACACAAATAATAATGTCATCACTTTTAATAATATAAATAAAGCCGATCAAATGGACGGGCAAAACTATTTAATTAATGCCGATGAAATCAAAAATTTAAAAAATAAAATGTCAGCTGGAATAGATGAAATATTCAATGTAGCCATAAAAAACTTACCAAATAACTTTGGAGTTATTACTATATTATATTTAATAATTTATTAAATAACAATTAATATCCGAAAATATGGAAAAAGCTAAAATCGTTCTATTTAGAAAATCGGGAAAAGACCCGATTGATCCAAAAATATAAGGGCTATTAATTTATTACCAAACATGAGTAAAATTTTCGAGAAATTTATATACGCAAAAATAGTCCAATTCACAAACGATAATAACGTTATCCCTATAAACCAATTAGGATTCAGAGAAAGACATTCGACTGTACAT
Organism: Condylostylus longicornis; assembly: GCF_029603195.1. Classification (NCBI taxonomy): domain Eukaryota; kingdom Metazoa; phylum Arthropoda; class Insecta; order Diptera; family Dolichopodidae; genus Condylostylus; species Condylostylus longicornis. The sequence continues at coordinate 41,418 of NW_026578305.1, read as the reverse complement.
GCGATAAATAAATTAGTCTCAGACATATGTTGGAATGTAAACGGAAATAGATATGTAGGAGCTTGTCTTATTGACTTAAAAACCGCATTTAATTCGGTGAGGTTAGATAGACTTACTTATATTATGATAAAAAATGAATTTCCTAGTAAACTTATACAACTAATCAAAACATAATATTTAATTTATAATAAAAAATAATAATACTGAAGATAGTATAAATAATGGTTTACAGCACGGTACAGTTCTCGCGCCAATCCTATTTAATATCTATATTAGCGAATTATTGCATATTATAAACGAAAATTCAAGATGTATTTCAAGTATTGCGTTTGCAGATGATTTGGTCATTTATACTTTTGACACGAAAATATCTACGATCCAAAATACGCTGCATGTGGAGATCGATAATATTATATGCTATGTATTTTAAAATTTGGAAACTAAATATTAATATTAGCAAATGTGAAACGATATTATTTAGACGCAGTGTAGACAAATGTAATAAGGGTATGCGAAAAAATTGGAAAAGTTTTAAAGTTAAAGCAGAAGGTATTGATATTGCACATTAAAGAGTGTTCAAATATTTAGGAATACACATAAAAGAAAATTTAAATTTTAAATATCATATTGAAAATTAAATAGAAGAAGCAAGAAAAGCAACGATGATAGCGAAAAGTATATTTACCAACAGAAATATAGCACCAAGAGTTAAAATTATAGCGTATATGGCTCTAATTAGACCAATATTCACGTATGGTGCGCCTATATGGTTTAATATAAACAGAAAAAACTTTTAGAAATAGCTTTTTATTCGACACATAATGCTTCAACTTAAACACAAAACTCGAAACCGAATTGAAGCATTATGTGTCGAATAAAAAGCTATACGAAAAAAGTCATATTAACAAAATAAATAATTTTATAATAATTTTGATAAAAAAAACATTTCAGTAGGGCAATTGAAGTGGCAAATAATTCAAACATATACCATGCATTATTTCCAACAGATGAATACATACAGAAATCCATGACAACAGGTTGGACACCACCAGAGGCCTTTATATATTTAGAAAAAAATAAATACATAAACAATAACGAAAATATACCAATTTTATAAATGTGATACACATATAGACGGGCGTCAGATAAAAGAATTTTGTTTGAACCCAATATAAATCTAGAATTAAGTACAAATGATGGCATGAATCGATACGACAATATGTTACTATTAGGGATAGAAACGAAAAGAAAATTCTGTGCTGGTGGTCAGAAATGTAGTGTAGGTTAAATAGATTTAGGTAGGTTAGGTTAGAATAGGAAGTTTAAGTTTTTTATTATAAAATAAGGAATTATGATATATTGAATTTTTTAACTTTTTTTCAATAATTAATAAGAAGAAAAGTTAATTAATAAAAATTATGAATAAAAAAATAATAAATTAATATTAATTAAAATAATAAAATAAATATAACAAAAAAATAGCTTAGAGATTCCTAGATTAGGACAATAAGACTTAAGCATCTTAAACTATATTTATTTCTTAATATTTTTTTGTAAATGTGTATATAAAAACCAATGAATTACACAATAAAAAAAAAAAAAGGGTTTTGCCTCCCGGGTCCCAGAAAAATTTGACATTGGAACTTTTCAACCCCGAAATAGCTCTATATTAAGATTTTCTGAAAAAACTTTTGTAAAACAAAAGCACGTTTTTCTTTTATACTTTTTATAATTAGAAACACAGACCAAGAAATAAATAATATTTGAAAATATAATTATCTCACATATTTTTGGTTCAGAAAAACGAATTAATCTTAACGTAAATAAATGTCAGTTTTTAGCAAAGACATTAGATGTTTTGTGGCATCTGAATATTAATGCTTCATTTGTTATTGTTTTGAATATTATGTTTCGTCTGCAAGCTTTAAAAAAATATACATACAGAATATATGTACGTATGTAGTTAGAATTTTATTTTTATTGTTCTAAGCGAAAAACTGTAAATGCTAAATTCATATGTATAATACTAATGTATAATATAAATTCATATGTACATACATATATTTGAATACAATTATTATTTTATTTTTGCCTCAACTTTTTCTTTATTTGAAAAATTTATTTCTATATGTTTTAAAAAATAAATAAAATGAAAAATTATTTTAAAAATTTATTTCCACCCGCAGTTCTAAAAAAATAGGTTTACATTCATAATTATGTATGTTTGTGCTTAAAATATTTTTTCTAATTTTTTGAACAAAAATTTTTAAAATATTTAATTCTAATACATTCATGTGCATACATATATTTGAATAAAAATATTATTTTATTTATGCCTAAACCTTTTCTTTATTTGAAAAATTTATTTCTGTATGTTATCCTCATGATTTAAAAATTATGTGTTTCTATATGCCACATCACAGTTTTAATATTATTCAATTCATATAGAAAGCTTAAAAAGAATTAGTTAGGAAGCTTTAAAAAAATATACATACATATTTATGTACTTAACTATTACAACAATATTTTTTTGGAAATTTTCTTTAAACTTTTATAATATAATTTATCTATTATATATTAAAAAAAGTAAAACAAAAAATTTAAACAAAATAAAAAAAAAATTTTTTAAATAATCGATAAAAAGAAAAATACGACAATATCCGGGTTAGCATCGATCCAACAACCTTCTCGTTATCAGACGCTACTCACCAGGCTACGCAGTGCCTTGAATTTCCCTTAATAATTCTATATTTTATTCATATTTCGTATTCAAAAACCATATACAATTCTTCAAAAACCATCCTATTTTATATTATTATATATACATATGTATATAGCTACTTCTCAGGTACTAAAAAGTACGGATACTTCTAGAAGGGCTAGAGACATTGGACAAAAGTCATTAGATAGGGTTTTGCCTCTAGTGTCCCAGAAAAAGCAAGAATTCTACCCAACCTCACTCTTCACTCCCTTCCAAGAGGGGCTTTGTGACCGCTTTTCACAAAATGGTACAAATGGTAATGTATTCTTTTCCCGATCTGCTGCAAAATATTTTAGTAAACAAAACATAAGTGTACATTAAATTTCTTGACAATACATTTTTAGGACAAAATTTTAGGAAAAAATGTTATTCTATTGCCTTAAACTTTTTACAAATATTTTCAAAAATATATTTAGAACGGAAGCTCGCTGCTATTGGTTTGTAAAGTTGTTTCAATTTCATTTTAAAAAATTTAAAATTACCAATAAAAAAAAGTTCATCTGGCAAATCGCATTTTTCAGGGTTCGAACCTGGAACTTTTTCCATAGAAATCGTATGCTATACGCATTACCCTCTATATAGTATTAGTGTTAACTCATTATACATAAATTATCATACGTGCATGCGTTTAATAAGCGAATTTAATTTATGCGTATACAGTAATTTATCGCTTAAATTTAAAGTTATGCGACATAATTCAAAGCGAGGTTCTAAAATAAATTACTCAAAAGATTTTAGATCTCAAAGTAACTAATTATTTGTTTAATTATTACTTTTTCGTAATTATTTTTAAAAATATTTCTTATTTTAAGTTTTATCTTATAAAATATTAGAAAAAAACATATCTATATGTATATAACGGGTGTGTTTTTCAAGAAAAAAGTAAACTTAAACTGTCACATACAGAGAATGGTAAGCAAAATTAAAGTATCACAGCAACAACATCAACAGTTCACAACAACATCTACAGCAATAACAACAACAGCTATAGTAAGCTATTTCCAAATTTAAAAAAAGAAGGCCGATGCAAGTGGAAAGACTAAATGGAGATTAGTTATTGACTACCGGAGACTGAACGAAGTTACAATCGACGACAAGTATCCCATACCTAACATCGACGAAATACCAGACAAATTAGGGAACTGTCAGTACTTTACTACTCTTGATTTGGGGAAAGAATTCCACTAAATTGAGATTGCAGACAAAGACACACATAAAACAGCTTTTACCGTGGAAAATGGTCACTACGAATTTGCTCGTATGCCTTTTGGACTGAAGACAGCCCCGACGACCTTCTTCCAAAGACTCATGAACTTTGTACTAAAGGACTACATAAATAAGACATGCCTCGTTTATCTTGAAGATATAATATTTTCTAAATCCCTTCAGGAACACATCGACTGACTCAAAAAAATATTTCAGCGTCTTAGAGACGTTAACTTAAATGTGCAATTAGACAAGACTGAATTTTTGAAAAAGGAAATATTGAATAATTCCCGAAATTAATACTTCCGAATCGATTTCAGAAAATAATACTCCTAAAACGAATATTATCCAAACTAGCTCGTTCCAATAAATCTCTTTAAAACTCAAATCATTATCAAACAAGTAGCTTGTAGTTCCTTAAAAATAAAAAACCAAAACGTTTTTAATTTTACTAGAAAAATCATATTAGTCAAAACTTTAGATATTCAAACAGTGACAACAATATTGAAAACCCATTTTCATGCTTCACGCCCAAATGCTATTTTAATCGAGGAAAGTATATTTGAAACATTAAATCAAGCCTGTACTAAAACATTCGATCAAAACAAAACTTTAAAATTATAAGATGCTTCGAGATTTTAGAAGATATAGAAGACGAAGGAAAATTAGTTGACATTATAAAAGACAAGCACTTAGAAAATAACCATAGAGGTCTCGTGGTAGTATTTAAAGAACTAAAATCGTTTATATATCACCCAAAACTTAAAATTAGAATCATACAATTTATCAATAATTGTGAAGTTTGTTCGTTAGAAAAATATGACAGAAACAAAAATTTCTTATTCAATCACAAAAACGCCAAGCGAGATGATACATATAGATGTTTTTTATAGTTTAGAAAAAACTTTGTTTATGACCACGATCGACAAATTTACAAAATACGCACAGGCGTACAAGATTCAAGGACGAACATGGACGGAATTTAAAACTAAAATACTTCAATACATGAGCACGCAGGGGAAAATAAAAAAAATAATAGCACATAATGAGCTAGGACTAAAAGCTCTTCCTTTTCGCGATTTTTTAAATAAGGAAGATGTACAAATCCATTTCGTCTCAAATCGTAATCACACCTCGAACTCAGATGTCGAACGATTACACAATACGATAAACCAGCACATTAGGTTTCTAAAACATGGCGATAACAACCACCTAGAAACCATTGAAGAAAAAATTCTTAAAATAATAATATTTTATAACAACACCATTGACAGTACAACAAAAAGAAAACCCATAGACTTCCTAAATGGAAAAATTACAGAAACTGGTTACCCAGTTCCAAAAATTACAGAAATTTACGAAAAAGTCTTAACTAAAAAACAAAAAATCATAGATAAGCTTAACAAAGACAGAAAAGATATAAGTATTGAGGTAGGACCGAACTATATTAGAGAAATAAGAGGCGGTGAAAAATTTTCTAGATATCGAAAAACAGATACTGAAAAATTAGACGAAAACTACGTAATAGACAAAGCAAACTGCTTAAAATGTTGCAAGGTGTATATTAGCAAAAATAAAAAATACCAAGATCGAGCGATCCCTTTTATAAAAGCAAAAATAACACATAAAAAAAACTGAAAAAAAAAAATGATTAGTAAATCCCATTGAAATACTATAATAACTAATACTAATTTACCAAACTATAATAATTTTATATGATATTAGCATAACTCATGTATAAAAAAAAATTTTTTTTTGGAGAATACTGAAAAACCTATAACACTACCTTGCTATTCAAAATTGCAAAACACTAAAGTTACCTGTAAATTTAAGCCTCCAATTTTTATATTTTTACAGATATGCACAAAATTCTACTAATCGTATGTCTTATATCTCTAACCCTAATAAATGCCCAGTTTATTGAAGTACAAAATCTAAACGACAATAATGGATTTACAATTATCAAACTTGAGGATGTCACACTTATTAAGGATTACACTAAAATTTTACATGTAATTAACATTACTAAATATGAAAAAAACTAGAGTAAAATTATGGGAAAGCCTAGGTTTATTTACTGAAGAATCACATCTTGCAGGACCAATGTTTGGTACTACCCTTCACAATTACAAACTTCTCGAAACAAAACTTAAAAACCTCCATTCACACCCAAGACACAGACGCGGATTGTCTAATGCACTCGGAACGGGCTTAAAATATATAGCGGGAACAGTGGGTAGCGAAGATGAATAATTAATATATAAACAATTAGAGCTACTCAAAAGTAATAACAGACAGATTATTGATAAAAACAACAAACAGGATATAATAAACAATGGACTCATTACCCAAATTCACAATATCACAGAACATATTAAAAACCAACAATTCACAATTAGTACCTTTATAAGAAATCTATCAGACCAAACACAAAATAAAATCATAACAATTAAAAAAGAAATACATTACATCCAATCTATATACCAAATCAATTATGACATAACCTTGTTACTCAACCATATCGACGACATTCAACAAATTTTACTAACTCCAAAAATATTTTGAACTTATCCCTGATCTTAAAGCTCTCACAAATATAAAAATTTCCACAATATCATTCGAGAATGAAATTGCAATCGATCTAATGATTCCCAATATTTTAAACTCAAGTTATTCGAAAATTCTTATCGCACCAATACCCAATATAAACAATAAATGTATGAATATACGAGAAAAAGAATTTATAGTTAATATAGACAACGTCATATACCACCTTAACGTAGAACAAAACTTAGAAAAAAATCTAAAAGAGATTGAAAATAATGAAATGTTTTTAAATCTAAAAATGCTACTTGTAATATGATACTATGTAAACAGCCCACTATAGTACAAAATAAAAAGTGGTCTACTTATAGTAAAAAATGTAAGAAAAACAAAAATCGTACATAATTGTAATAATTTTGGTTTTGAAATAATTGACACAAATATAGTTAAGTTCGAAAATTGTAAAGTTGAAATAAATAATGTTAGATATAAAAACTTTGAAAAAACTATTCAAAATATTGTAATTTTATCAAAGTTTAATATAGCCATTAAAGAAAATATAAGCAATTATGAATTAAATTTCGAAAATTTACATTTGGAAACAATTGATAACAATAGAAAAAACATTGAAGAAATAATAGAAGGTAATAGAACTGAAAACATCTTTTACATACCTTTTTATATCTTTCTAATTTTAATTATTTTGTTCATATTGATATATTTTACTTTGAAAGCAAGAACCTTTTTATATAATGTAACTTCTCAGTCAAAGGAGGATTATATGAATATATAGCAGCATAAATATACAAACGAGTATATACAATACATTACCTTTACACGTTTCGTCTTCACTATTAATTTTGTTATTAGTTTTGCTAAATTTTGTCAACGTGTAATATTTTGTCAAGCGTCGAATTCTGAGTTGATTTAGCTTTGTCTGTCCGTCCGCCCGTCTGTACTTCTCAACGATAACCCAAAAACTGGTTGGGCTAAGTTCACCAAATTTTCACAAATGATTTATTGTAGTAAGTGCCAGAGCCCTGTTTAAATTGGACATGATCAGGGTACTGGTTCGGGTAGCTGCCATACAACTTCAAAATTTATTTGGCTATATTTCAGAAACTATAAAAGCCGAGGTATTGAAATTTCACACAAACGATTATGTTAGTAGGGCGAATATGTCTGATAAAAGTAGTTGAAATTACTTGACTCCTTCTGGTATCTGCCATATAACTTCAAAAGTTATTAGGCAATATCTCAGAATGCATAAAAGTTATGGTATTGAAATTTCACACAAGCGAATATATTAGTATTGCCAATGTGTTTGATAAAAGTTGTTAAAATTGCTTGGCTACTTCTGGTAGCTGTCGTACAACTTCAAAAGTTATTTGGTTATATCTCAGAAACTATAATAGCTGTAATATTGATATTTCACACAAGCGAATATATTAGTAAAGCCGATGTGCTTGATAACTGCAATACTAGTTTGGCACACACAGTATTTTGAAAAACACATTACTGAAATTTTGCATAAATTAATATGATTATACGGCAACTTAAAGTAATAGTCTGCCCCATAGTCAGGTATCGTACGGGCATCACAGAGTTGACAAGGTCAACTGTATTTTTTCTCGTTTCTTTCCTTACTTTCATTTTTTTAAAGCGGTCCTTTTTTAATCGTACTAATATAAATTCGATAAAAGAGTTAAATCAGTTGTAAATTGTTTTTAAAAGTTTTCAGTTTTGTTTTATAAAGTATCAATTACAGTGGAGTCCGCTTATAGTCACACAAAAAATTTCATAAAAATGTGTGACTATAAGCATCATATGCCTATAAGCGTCAGTAGAAAAAAAAAAATTATAAATAAAACTTAAAACTTTATTTTTTTTTTAAATTTAATTTTAAATTAAGTACTTATATGATAATGTATGTACATAAATAAAAAACCCATTTGCTTTACGCAAAGAAAAGCAAAAACAAAAAATTCATATACATACTTACATATGTAGTACGTATGTTAAAACAAAACAATATTCAAAAAATTCTTTAAGGAATCAAATCTAACGTCTACATGTATGTTATGACAAATTTTTGTTGTGGAAATAATGTACCTATGTATGTACATACACAAAAGTGACAGAAAAAAATATTTAAGTTACAACATTTGCCGCTACAAATTCGACAACAAATATTGTAATTAAACTATTTGCCGTAAAGTAGGTAGTAAAACTACTTACCGCATTAAAAAAAAAAGGCGTTCAGAGTATGTGACCATAAGCGACGTCAAATATATGAATTAAGCAATATGGTTCACAAAAAATACGATCCAATAACCGTATGTGACTATAAACGTTTGTGACCACAAACAAATGAAAATACATGAAAATATAATAAAAAAGATGTTGACAACGAAATTGTTGACTGTAACCGAATTATGACTATAAACAGTAGTGACTATACAAGCGGATTCCACTTATTTGTTTAAAAAAAAAAAATTAATTAATGTTTGAAGTAAAATTATAAAAAAAGAAAAGTGACTTCTAATATTAAGTTAAGTTTTTATAAATAAACTTTTAAAATAAAAAAAAAGGAAACCTTTTAAATAAAACCAAATAAAAGTTGTTTTATTAATAATAAAAAATTTTTTAAAAGAATAAAATTTATAAAACAGAAGTATTAGACATGGTTTTGCCTCTAGGGTCCCAGAAAAATCCTAAAAGCCGACATAAATGATTGCAAAAAAAAGAAAAAAAAAGACAACAAAATTAGAAATTTTTTTAAGTATATTTCTTTAGATTTTTAAAAAAAAGAGAAATTTTGAAATGAATTTAAAAATATCAGATATAAAATAATTTGCTTACAAGATAATTAAAAAAAAAATTTGATGTGGTCAGCACATAACCGACCGCATTGTGTATTGTCTAGTTAAATGAAAGTGTTACAGAATATTATAAAAATGTCTGTTAAATACGTCTTTCCAATTTTTAGGACATTAGTAAACTTATAGTTACATACCTAGAAAAATGCAAATTTGGCTCTTAATAGAGTTTCGCTTTGTGCTACCCGAATTCCCTGAAATGCTCGCCAGTTAGTTTCTGTAACAACCAGAACTCAAATATCAAATTTCTTGAAATTCCATCAATTCGTTCCGTAGATATGGCGAAAAATGTAAAATCAGCCCGCAGATCAGTTTTCGAGTCCTGATCTTTCCAAAAAATTTACATGTTCATTGTTTTAGTACGAGGAATTCATATATTAAATTTCAATGAAATCTGTCGATTGTTTCTCTATATACGCAAAAATGTATATTTGGCCCGTAGTAAACGTCCAGTTGCTGATGCCTAATTTATTCCAAAAGTTAGGAATTTTCGCGGACGGTTGAGCAAAGCTAAAATATGTAATTTCAAGTAAATCGGTTGAATATTTTCTTCAAAATGGTCAAAAATGTAAAAGAGGCCCGCTAAAAACTGCAGTTCCATAAGCCTGATATATACCAAAAGTTGATCAATCCGTGCCATATATAAACTTGTGGAAATAAACTTACATATAAAATTTCATCAAAATCGGTTCAGCTGAACTTGAGATATACGCGTGCACACACAGACCGAGAGACCGACAGACGACAGACCGACAGACCGACAGACCGACAGACCGACAGACCGATAGACCGACAGACCGACAGGTTGCTAAAAATAGTTGATTTACACTTCCCTACTATGAAGAATTACGTCCCCACCGAAAACTCGATATGCAAAATTTGTTGCCATCACATAATCTACCTATTGTTTACACAATACGGTCGATAAAAAGTGAATTTTAAACAAAGAAATTTAATTGCATTTAAGAAAAGAAGATTCTTGTTCTACATCTTGTTTTACATCAATTAGTAAAAAAAATTATTATGATGATGAAAATATCGTTAAATAATTAAGAAAAAAAAGAAAAAATTATTATGGATCCAAAATTAATCTTGACATTTTTCTTCAAGAAAATAACTCTCGTAATACGTACATATGTATATAGTTTGTGTTGTATGTACCTACAAATATAATATATACTTAAAATATAATTCACAAATTTATTATATAATATTTGTAAAAGAAAATAAATCTGAAAAAAAAATAAAATATAACAAAAAAAAAATGAAAATATAAAATCGATTTAACTTACAAATCTAAATTATATGCATGTTTATATACTTATATAAAAAAAACATAAAAAAAAGGGAAAAAATATTCCTTTTTATAGGAAAAAAAACGTGCTTTTGTTATACAAAAGTTTTTTCAGAAAACTTTGAAATAGAGCTATTTCGGGGTTAAAAAGTTCCAATGTCAGAATTTTTTGGTTCTCTAGAGGCAAAACCATATTTAAGCCTTTTGTCCTGTCTTTAGCCCTTCTAGAAGTACCCGTACATTTTGACACCTGAGATATAGCTATATATATGTATATAACTAGTCGTGTGTGCTTGCATTGCAAGCCTTGCAAGTATTATGCCTGTAGTTTTGAAATTGTGTTCCATTCTGTGGCTGAGATATATTAAGTTTACTTTATTTTTTCAAAAACATACCCGCAATATACATATAGATATGTTTTTTCCTAATAAATAATAAGATAAAACTTAAAATAAGAAAAGTTCTGAAAAAAATTACCCAATAATACATAATTAAACAAATAATTATTAGTTTCTTTGAGATCTAATACCTTTTGAGTAATTTATTTTAGAACATCGCTTTGAGTTATGTCGCATAAAATCGTAAATTACCTTTTACAATAAGCACTTTAAGCGATAAATTACTGTATACGCATAAAATATTTCGCTACTAAAATGTATGTATTTGGAGTTTATAATACATGCGAATAAAACGTGTGACTGCAGAATGAGTTAACACCAATACTAACGTATATAGGGTATTGCGTATAGAATGCGATTTCTATGCAAAAAGTCCCAGGTTCGAACCCTGAAAAATGCGATTTGCCATATGAATTTTTTTTATGGATAATTTTATCTATATTATATTTTACAAGATTTTTCCAGTTCATGAACAGGTATACATATAATCTAATAAATAACAAAAACAAAGAAATGAAAATAGCAAAAGAGAATACTGGGTACATACATTACTCAATTGATTATACAAGTTAACAACCTAAAATAAAAAGTTAACACATGCCGCCGAATCAGCAATTTTGTTGAGAAATATTTTGAAACGAAAGTTAACAGCCTAAAAATTAATAATTTAACACATGCCGCCGAGTCAGCAATTTTGTTGGGAACGAATTTTTGAACGAATTCCCATGCAACACAATATCACGTTGAAAGTAACAAAATATCACGTTGCACAGGTAGAGTCAAACACAAAAATTATAAAAATAATAATTCAATTGTAATTAAGATTTAAAACAGATCGGACGGAATAAAAAAGAAGAAAATCTAATTTTGTGCGTTTTAATTTTTTGATTTAATTAATAAAAAATATTAAGGTTGCGAGTTCTTTTTTATTTTTTTATTTTTTTAAAATAAAGAAGCCCCAGGTAAATTAACTGGCGCCCGAGCAGGGACCGTCCCAAGGTATAGGAGTGCCGGGGTGAATAGTGAAATAAACTAAATAAGATTGAAAAGAAAAATACTAAAATACAAAAACATTTGAAGTGCCATAAAATAGAAAAAAAAATATAAACTTTTGAAAAATTTTATATTATTATAAAAAACAAACTGAAATTAAAAACATTTGAAGTGACATAAAATAAAACAAACTTTTGAAAAATTTTAGTTATCATAAAATATTAATTGGAAACTATAGAACAAATAAAACTATAGAACAAACTTTTGAAAAAAAATTTTAGTTATCATAAAAAATCAATTGGAAACAATAGAACAAATAAAATTCATAGGAAATAAAAGGAACAGCACTAGAAGAACCCCCCTCCGTATACCGCGCAGCAAGTAAGTAAATTTATTACTGAATTTATTGCAACATATCGAGCAAGAAAAGAGGCCCCTTAGTAGTCTTCAAACAGAGGACAAACAGGAGCTGTAGTACAGAGATTAACTGATACCGCAAAAGACACAAGGCTTAATGTTCACCTGAGTCTGGGTGAACGGTATTACAGTAAAATCCAACAAGTGCTAACAGCAGCCGCTTGCTCGTTGCAATAAAAGACTGCAGGACATCCTTCAGATGGGGCTCACTAACATCATCGTCATGTAAGTCAAGTTATAGTTAATTAAACAGGAATATTTCACTTACCTGAAAAGAAAAACATATATTTTTATCAGAAAAAAGAAACTTTAAAATCAAACAGAAAATTTTTTTTGAAATAAAATAAAAGAAATATTATTACTAAAAGTGGTCTTGCAAGAAACATAAAATTCTAAAAATTATTAATTTTATAAAATCTTAAGATAATATAAAAAATAATAAGAAGTAAAACATAAACGATTTATAAATTCGTTATTATCATTTCTGTTCGAAATCTTCGTCAACAATTTTCTTATAATAAAAGAAAAGAGAAGTTTCGTATCAGAACAAATTAATTTATTGACAAGTATTTTTTATTCATAGAAGACTTCGTCAACAATTTCCTAAAAAATTAAAGGAAAAAGAAGCTTTTATGAGATATTATATCGAAACAAGTATATTGGAAATTTCAAGGGATCCCTCATCGAATTAATAAGATTTTACATTTTTCTTTTTCTCTAAATAACTTACTAATTTTATTTTTAACTAACCTACTAATATTTAATAACACATTTATTATAAGAAAGTAATAAAAACAATAACCATACAAATCAAAATTTTGTTTAATAAATTGTAATAAAATTGCATTTAACGAAAATAATTAAAGAATAAATTAAATACTTTAATTTAGAACTTAGAAAAATTTAAAATACCTTTTTCAGGAAAGGCTAAAATAAGTATGTAAGTAAATCCTAGCAAATTATCGTACCATAAATTTTTAACAAAAAATACTGTTGAAATAAGAAGAAAACAAGCATACAAAAGAAAGGAAAATAAAATAATAGATTTTCTGCTAAAACAAAAAATAAAACATAAATCATTCTCATTAGAAATAAAATTTTTTCATTCATTAATAAAAATATTTAAGTCAAATTCTGGATACTTTTTCATACAACTAAAATTCTAATATAAAATTGTACACGTATAAAAAAAATAATATAACAATAATCAATAAAATAAATAATTTATAGATTTTAGAAGACAAATAAACAAGAAAATTGTGTTTTTACGAGGAACCAATTGTTTGAATTTAATAATTATATAAATATAGAATAACGAAAGGTAGAATAAACAAGACGTCTAAATCATAATAAATTGTTAATAGATCATTTGTAACGAAAGTTTCAAGGAAGTTTTATACCATTCAGAAATTTTTTCAATTCCAAACATAACGAAGGTGTGAGACAGTTTATGTAATATTTAGTAAATATCCTTCAGATTAAAAAATAATTAACATTGCACTGAAAAGTAGTTCATACCCCCTATATTAACTTTCACTTACCTTTCCAATTTTTTTAATTTCTTTCAAATTTTGAAATAGAAGAAACAATGACTCACGTGAATTTCGAGGGTTATCCTCAAGGTAGATCTACACCTGAAATACCCGATATAACCGAACCTGTGGTCAGTCCCATACCTACACCTAGACCGTTACAAGAAAACAGTGAATTAATTAGGAATACCATAAAAGAAATGGTACAACATGAAACAAAGAGATACTTTGAAGAAACTAGTAACGACATGAACGACAGATATGACGATTCTGACGAGGAACTAGACTTTGTTTGCGAGGATATAGAAAGTATGGACAAAGTACCCGACATTGTAAAAACACTCAGGGAATTCTCTGGAAAACCTGGGGAGTATGGCTCCTGGAAAAAGGGAGTTGATAGAATTCTGAGAGCTTATTATCATTTAAAAGGGACAGGGAAATATTTCGGTATATTACATACCATACGAAGCAAAATAGTAGGTAGCGCAGATGTGGCCTTGGAATCGTACAACACGCCACTGAACTGGGCTAAGATAGTAAAATGCCTCGATCTGCACTATGCAGATAAGCGAGACATCGAGTCCTTGGAACATGAAATGACGGAAACAAAACAGGGAAATCTTACTGTCGAGGAGTTTTACAAAAAAATTTACCAACACCTTTCCCTTATTTTCGAAAAGCTATCCCCAGAAGAAATGCCCCAGGAAGCACATAAAGCGCTAACTAACATGTACCGGAGGAAGGCCCTAAATACCTTTATAAGAGGACTAAACGGTGATCTTCCGAGACACCTAAGCATAAAGGAGCCAAGGGATTTACCACATGCCTTGCATTTAGCTTTGAAAGTCGACCATATGAAAATTAGATCACCCAAACACTCTGGTGGTGCACCAACTGCATCTACCTCCCACTTCCCTCACACACGTATGCCAATGCAGTACGACTCATCGAGCTCACGCTTCCCAAGACCGAGACCACGATTCAACCCCACTCAAGGCTCTTGGGGACAGAACAAAAACTACAATAACATACACAACGCTCGTCCTCATGCAAATAACCCATACACAAAACACAATGCACGAAACACTTATAACGCCCAAAACAATCTTCCTCAAGAACAAACAAACCCAACAACAAAAGTCGAACCGGCAAATTCTCACCATTCTCGACAGTCACGATTCGATCAAAATAGAAATTTCAGTGGGAATTACAATAGTAACTACAACAGGAGACCAAATCCATACAAAAATTACCATAATAACATGACACAGAGAATCAACTATACTAGATATGAAGATGGAAGAAATAAGGCAAACCAACAATCGAGGAATACAGAGGCTTCATGTCAAAAGTGCGAATGCAATAAAAACAACAGTAATCCTTTTTTAGACTAAACTGTTCCTCGTTGCCGTATATCGAACACCAAACGGGAAACGGGGAATTGTTGAAAATACTTATAGACACAGGCTCAAACAAAAATTTTATACATCCTCGACTAATACAAAATCCTATACCAAATGACGAAAACTTCCTAGCAAACTCGGTTGGTGGTAACGTCATTGTTACGCACCACGCCTTTATTAATGTCCTTACTCCTGAAATTCCAAAAATAAAGTTTTATATCCTACCCAACTTAACACTTTTCGACGGTATATTAGGGAACGACACTATGAGAGAACTGAACGTTACAATTCACACGGATAAAAACTACCTGGAACTCATAAATAATGTTAAAATTCCGTTTAAACAACAGGTTTCTGAATCTGTAAATAGAATCCAATTAAGGACTTCTCATCTGAATGAACTTCAGAAAAAGAAACTAAATTGCCTTATAAATGAGCATCAAAAATTATTTGCTGACCCTGACGAGAGGCTCACGTACACTACTCGAGTACAGGCCGAAATACGCACTACATCCGATGACCCCGTGTACTCTAAGACATATCCATACCCAATGGCATTGAAAAAGGAAATTGAGGAACAAGTTCAAAAGTTATTAGACGATGGTATTATAAGGCCATCTAGGTCGCCTTATAATTCCACCGTATGGGTGGTTCCCAAAAAAGAGGATGCCTCAGGGGAAAGGAAATACCGGATGGTCATAGACTATCGGAAAATTAACAAAATCACAATACCAGACAAATACCCAATCCCCGAAATTAATGATGTACTAGCAAATTTGGGAAAAAACAAAGTATTTTCAGTGATAGATTTAGAAAGTGGTTTCCACCAGATACCACTTAGGGAGAGTGATATAGAAAAAACGGCGTTTTCCATTAACAACGGAAAATATGAATTTACAAGACTTTCCTTTGGACTGAAAAACGCACCTTCGCAATTTCAAAGAACACTCGACGACATACTAAGACAACACATCGGTACAAAGTGTTACGTTTACATAGACGATATTGTGATACTGGGAAAAAACGAGGAAGAACACTTCGAAAACTTAAGAGACATTTTTAAGACATTGGAGGACGCTAACATGAAAGTCCAATTGGACAAAAGCGAGTTCCTCAAACGCGAGGTAGAATTTCTTGGATTTTTGATCTCAGCTGACGGAATTCGACCAAACGCGAAAAAGGTTCAGGCAATTTGCGACATGCCTCCACCCAAAAATTTGAAACAACTTAGATCGTTTTTAGGAATGTCGGGGTATTATAGAAGGTTTATCCGTGACTACGCAAACATAGCAAAACCACTTACACTGCTTTTAAGGGGGGAAGGGGGACGTGTGTCCAAGTCCCAATCAAACAAAACATTGATAAGTTTAAATGAGGAAGCAATGCAAGCGTTCATGCAATTAAAAAATGCCTTGATTTCTGAGGTAATGTTAAATTACCCAGATTTCGACAAAGACTTCGAATTGACAACGGACGCATCCAACTATGCCATCGGAGCAGTACTATCGCAAAACAAGAGACCGATCACCTTCTTATCTAGGACACTGACAGTAGCTGAAGAATCCTATGCAACAAATGAAAAGGAGTTGCTGGCAATCGTTTGGTCCCTCACTAATCTGAGAAATTACTTGTACGGAGCGAAGCGAGTCGTAATCTATACTGATCACCAGCCGCTTACATATGCGCTCAGTAACAAGAACTCTAATAGTAAATTGAAGCGCTGGAAAGCGATTATTGAGGAATACAATTACGAATTGAAGTATAAGCCGGGCCACACAAATGTGGTGGCTGACACATTATCTAGACTAACACCTGATTCACAAGTTAATACCTTATCCATAACCCAATTAAGCACTAAAAGCTCCTCGCGCAACCACATCCAATGCGTCACTGCACCTATAAATGCATTTCGCAATCAAATAATACTAGTAACCAACTTCAAAGAAGATTATGGACTGGAAAAGCCCTTTCCAAATTATACGAGACACACCATAACTCAAAAAAGTTTTACGGAGAACGATTTAAAAACTATTCTAAAAAAATATCTAAATCCAAATATCCTAAACGCAATCAAAGCAGATGAAAGCTATATGTGTTGCATTCAAAAATTATACCAAGAACATTTCGAAAACTATAAAATTAGATTCACGAGTACAATCGTTAAAGATGTCCCAGACGAAACTGAACAGAAGGAAATTATAATCACGACACATAGACGAGCTCATAGAAACGCTAAAGAGAATGCGGCTCAAATCACGCGCGAATATTACTTTCCACAGATGAGGAAAAAAATCACGGACTTAGTAAAAATCTGCACTATATGCAGAGAAAATAAATACGACAGACATCCGAACAGACCAGAGATTCAAGCTACACCAATTCCGAGTTTCCCTGGACACACTCTACACATCGATATTTTTTCAACAGAGTCTAAGTTGGCAATTACAGCAATAGATAAATTGACCAAATTTGCACAGGCAAGGGTAATAAAGAGTAGGTCAATCGAAGACATTAGACTTGCGTTGAGAGATATATTGTTCTATTATGGAATTCCAGAATGGGTAGTGATGGACAATGAAAAGGCTTTCAATTCGGCCTCCATTAAAGCAATGATGGAAGACGAAATGAGGATCAAAGTCTTTACGGTTCCCCCGTATAAAAGTGAAACAAACGGGCAAATAGAAAGATTTCATTCTACGTTATCGGAAATCATGCGCTGCTCAAAAGCTGAGGAAGGAACAAAAGACTTTGAGGAACTACTACAAATGGCAGTAAACAAATATAATTTCACGATCCATACAGTTACCAATAAGTGTCCCATAGAACTCTTTCTAGGCAGAATCCCTAACATCACACCCGAGGAATACGAAAAAACTCGGCTCTCTAACATCGAAAAATTGAAAGAACAACAACTAAAGGACTTAAAAGCACACAACAAGAAAAGAAGGCCGGTAAAGCAATATCAAATAGGTGAAGTGGTTTATGTGAAACATAATAAACGTTTAGGGTCTAAACTCACCTTCAGATATAAGAAAGAAATAGTCGCGAAAAATAACAATACGACAATCCTTACAAAGTCTGGTAGGGTAGTCCATAAATCAAATATAAAATCCTAAACAATACCGATATTTTGCCACTTGATTACTCTATTACCCATAACATTTCTTCTGAATTTTTCAACTTTTGATAGTAACATTGCTTATCCTTATAACATTTCTTTTACATTTTACAATTCTTGCACATTTTAGATTACTTATAACCGAAAGCTTAGCAGAGGTACAAATTTTGGACTATACCGGATCCTACATGATCGCAATTGAGGTCGGACAAGCAAAAATAGAAGAGGGGACATACAGACTAATACATGTAACGAACTTGAACGACTTACAAACAATACTGACTCAGATAGAAACAGTGCTGACGGTCGAAAATATAAAGACCCATCAATTATATCCTTATTTTCGACAGGAAGTGGAGCAAATACACGACCTGTTGGACGAATTCAAACCGACCCGAATAGCAAAAAGGTCTCTAAATTTCTTGGGTACTACTTGGAAGTGGATAGCTGGTTCACCTGACCATGATGATCTTGTCATGATCAAAAGAAGGATGAATAATATCCTAGAAAACAACAACAGACAGACTATTATAAATAAAACATTTCAAGACAGGATTAACAACATAACACTACTGACAAACCAAGTACTAGAAAGCATAAAAACAGAAAACAAACTTAACGACTACCAGGCTCTAAAAATTCAATACAAACTAAGGATCCTCAAAGAGGAGGTAGTGAACATTAAATACGCCATTCATTGGGCTAAAACAAATACAGTAAATCCCTTTTTACTTTCAAAATCAGAAATAAACACTCTCACACAAGTACTCCAAAAAGAAAACTTTCCTTACAATAATCCTGAGGAAGCATTAGATCTTGCAAATATTAAAATCATAACTAATAATTCTTGTTTATTTTATCTTTTAGAAATACCACTCACAAGTAAAAATGTTTATAGTAAATTGTTATTAAAACCTGTAAAAACAGGAGAAAATATTGTTAAAATAGATACGCAAAATGTTTTATCAGATAAATCAGATTTGTATGGTTTAAAAAACAATTGTAAGAACTTAGGAAATATATTTATATGTAAAAAACAAAATATTGTAAATTTAAATGACTCTACCTGTGAAAAAAAGCTGCTGAAGGGAGAAAACTCTACCTGCATCCTGGTCAACAATCACCACATCCCCTCAGTGGAAGAGATTGCTGATGACTTACTGCTCCTAAACCAATTTCAGGGAATAATTGAGATAAACGGAGAACCACGCGTACTAAATGGAACTTACCTTGTTAGATACTTCAATGCAACTATCAAGATTGGCTACCAAAAATTTGAAACAAGAGAAACATCATCAATCAAAATTTTGCCAGCTATCTTACAGCCACAACCCGTGAAGGAAGAAATACACCATCAATTTTCACTCGAACTACTCAAGGAGATTAACATAAATAACACCAAGGAAATCAAATTGTTAAAAACCGAAAAGCTAATGGGGAACACCATAAACTATGGACCACTAATAGTAATGGTAACAGGCTCGTTAGTTATATGCGTTCTCATCAAGTCAAAGCAACATGCCAAACTAATAATCAATAACACTCCAGAAGCAAAGGCTGATGTGAAAGAACAGGTCGTCAAAAAACCTGAAGATAAAGCTTCGCCATCAAACTTGGGTTTTAGCGAGAAACAAAGAATCTATAGCACAATTTCATCGGAGTTAGCCAAGCCGACCGTAAAACAAAAACACTCTGACTTCTGCATCCAAATGAGGACATTTGGTCATAAGGGGGGAAGAGTTAACAACCTAAAATAAAAAGTTAACACATGCCGCCGAATCAGCAATTTTGTTGAGAAATATTTTGAAACGAAAGTTAACAGCCTAAAAATTAATAATTTAACACATGCCGCCGAGTCAGCAATTTTGTTGGGAACGAATTTTTGAACGAATTCCCATGCAACACAATATCACGTTGAAAGTAACAAAATATCACGTTGCACAGGTAGAGTCAAACACAAAAATTATAAAAATAATAATTCAATTGTAATTAAGATTTAAAACAGATCGGACGGAATAAAAAAGAAGAAAATCTAATTTTGTGCGTTTTAATTTTTTGATTTAATTAATAAAAAATATTAAGGTTGCGAGTTCTTTTTTATTTTTTTATTTTTTTAAAATAAAGAAGCCCCAGGTAAATTAACTTACATACTGTAAAACAAAAACCAAAAATGAAAAGCGAAAAGCGAAAGAGAATAAAAAAAGAGTAGTAATATTTTTTTTGTTTTTTTGCTTTACTACCATAAACAAAAATAAAAAGCAAAAGGAAGCGAAATATTTTAAATGAGTTAAGTAAGAGTAAAATAATTTTTTGTTGTTGTATTTAACATGGAATGGAATTAAAAAAAATAAAACTAAAAATTGTGAGAGATATAAGAACACGAATAATGTTACGTACTAAGGCAATTATTCTTCGTGTGCTTGCAAAATTTCAATTGAGTAAGTAGCCATTCAAATATATATATGTTCATATAAATGTATTAAAATTTAGCATTTTCAGTTTTCCGTTTGGAACAATAAAAATAAAATTCTAACTACATACGTACATACATATATTCTGTATGTACATACATATATTTTTTTAAAGCTTGCTGACGAAACGTAATGTTCAAAACAATCACAAATGAAATATTGATATTCAGATGCCACAAAACATCTAATGTCTGATAAAAGCTGACATTTATTTACGTTAAGATTAATTCGATTATTCAAACCAAAAATATGTGAGATCATTATATTTTCAAATATTATTTATTTCCCGGTTTGTGTTTCTAATATGTTAATAACGTAAAACGTAAAACGTATCATTTATTTCTTGGTTTGTGTTTCTAATTATAAAAAGTATAAAAGAAAAACGTGCTTTTGTTATACAAAATTTTTTTCAGAAAATCTTAAAATAGAGCTATTTCGGGGCTAAAAAGTTCCAATGTCAGATTTTTCTGGGATCCTAGAGGCAAAACTCTATCTAATGCCCTTTGTCCCATGTCTCTAGCCCTTCTAGAAGTACCCGTACTTTTTACCACCTGAGAAGTAGCTATATATATATAATGTAAAATAGGACGGTTTTTGAAGAGTTATACGAAATATGAATAAAATATAGAATTATTAAGGCAAATTCAAGGTACTGCGTAGCCTAGTGGTTAGCGTGGTAGTCTCATAGCCAGAAGGTTATTGGATCAATGCTTGCCTGGATGTCGTCGTATTTTTATTTTTTTGGATTATTTTAAAAATTTTTTTTTATTTTGTTTAAATTTTTTGTTTTATTTTTTTTTTTAATATATAACAGATAAATATTATTATAAAAATTTAAAGATAATTTCCAAAAAAATATTCTTATAATAGTTTGGAAAAATTCGCAAAAATTTTAAGTACATAAATATGTATGTATGTATGTATATATTTTTTAAAGCTTCCTGAGTAATTTTTTTTAAGCTTTCTATATGAATTTAATAATATTCAAAACTGTAGAATATATAGAAATAAATTTTAAACGCATAATTATTATATCATGGGGGTAAACTTACAAAAATTAATTTCTCAAATAAAGAAAAGGTTTAGTCAAAAATAAAATAATGTTATTCAAATATGTATGTATGTATATATGAATATATGTATGTATGTATATATAAATGTTTTAGAATTGAAGATTTTAATATTTTTCGTTCCAACATATGAACGTATGTACATATGAATGTATTAGAATGGAAAATTTTGAAATTTTGCTGTTGGGACAATTAGAAATAAATTTATTAATACAAACACACGTAATTATGAATGGATACCGATTTTTTTAAAACTGCGGGTGAACATATAGAAATAAATTTCTCAAATAAAGAAAAGGTTTAGGTTAAAATAAAATAATAATTGTATTCAAATATATATATGTACATATGAATGTAATTTGTCAAATAAAGAAAAGGTTTAGGCAAAAACAAAATAATAATTTTATTCAAATATATGTATGTACATATGAATGTATTAAAATTTAGCATTTTACAGTTTTACGTTTGGAACAATAAAAATAAAATTCTAACTACATACGTACATACATATATTCTGTATGTACATATATTTTTTTAAAGCTTGCTGACGAAACGTAATGTTCAAAACAATCACAAATGAAATATTGATATTCAGATGCCACAAAACATCTAATGTCTGATAAAAGCTGACATTTATTTACGTTAAGATTAATTCGATTATCCAAACCAAAAATATGTGAGATCATTATATTTTCAAATATTATTTATTTCCCGGTTTGTGTTTCTAATATGTTAATAACGTAAAACGTAAAACGTATCATTTATTTCTTGGTTTGTGTTTCTAATTATAAAAAGTATAAAAGAAAAACGTGCTTTTGTTATACAAAATTTTTTTCAGAAAATCTTAAAATAGAGCTATTTCGGGGCTAAAAAGTTCCAATGTCAGATTTTTCTGGGATCCTAGAGGCAAAACTCTATCTAATGCCCTTTGTCCCATGTCTCTAGCCCTTCTAGAAGTACCCGTACTTTTTACCACCTGAAAAGTAGCTATATATATATAATAATAATAATAATATAAAATAGGATGGTTTTTGAAGAGTTATACGAAATATGAATAAAATATAGAATTATAAAGGAAAATTCAAGGTACTGCGTAGCCTAGTGGTTAGCGTGGTAGTCTCATAGCCAGAAGGTTATTGGATCAATGCTTGCCTGGATGTCGTCGTATTTTTATTTTTTTGGATTATTTTAAAAATTTTTTTTTATTTTGTTTAAATTTTTTGTTTTATTTTTTTTTTAATATATAACAGATAAATATTATTATAAAAATTTAAAGATAATTTCCAAAAAAATATTCTTATAATAGTTTGGAAAAATTCGCAAAAATTTTAAGTACATAAATATGTATGTATGTATGTATATATTTTTTAAAGCTTCCTGAGTAATTTTTTTTAAGCTTTCTATATGAATTTAATAATATTCAAAACTGTAGAATATATAGAAATAAATTTTAAACGCATAATTATTATATCATGGGGGTAAACTTACAAAAATTAATTTCTCAAATAAAGAAAAGGTTTAGTCAAAAATAAAATAATGTTATTCAAATATGTATGTATGTATATATGAATATATGTATGTATGTATATATAAATGTTTTAGAATTGAAGATTTTAATATTTTTCGTTCCAACATATGAGCGTATGTACATATGAATGTATTAGAATGGAAAATTTTGAAATTTTGCTGTTGGGACAATTAGAAATAAATTTATTAATACAAACACACGTAATTATGAATGGATACCGATTTTTTTAAAACTGCGGGTGAACATATAGAAATAAATTTCTCAAATAAAGAAAAGGTTTAGGTTAAAATAAAATAATAATTGTATTCAAATATATATATGTACATATGAATGTAATTTGTCAAATAAAGAAAAGGTTTAGGCAAAAACAAAATAATAATTTTATTCAAATATATGTATGTACATATGAATGTATTAAAATTTAGCATTTTACAGTTTTACGTTTGGAACAATAAAAATAAAATTCTAACTACATACGTACATACATATATTCTGTATGTACATATATTTTTTTAAAGCTTGCTGACGAAACGTAATGTTCAAAACAATAACAAATGAAATATTAATATTCAGATGCCGCAAAACATCTGATGTCTGATAAAAGCTGACATTTATTTACGTTAAGATTAATTCGATTATCCGAACCAAAAATATTTGAGATCAATATATTTTCAAATATTATTTATTTCTCGGTTTGTGTTTCTAATTATAAAAAGTATAAAAGAAAAACGTGCTTTTGTTATACAAAAATTTTTTCAGAAAATCTTAAACTAGAGCTATTTCGGGGCTAAAAAGTTCCAATGTCAGATTTTTCTGGGACCCTAGAGGCAGAACTCTATCTAATGCCCTTTGTCCCACGTCACTAGCCCTTCTAGAAGTACCCGTACTTTTTACCACCTGAGAAGTAGCTATATATATATAATAATAATAATGTAAAATAGGATGGTTTTTGAAGAGTTATACGAAATATGAATAAAATATAGAATTATAAAGGGAAATTCAAGGTACTGCGTAGCCTAATGGTTAGCGTGGTAGTCTCATAGTCAGAAGGTTATTGGATCAATGCTTGCCTGGATGTCGTCGTATTTTTATTTTTTTGCATTATTTTAAATTTTTTTTTTATTTTATTTAAATTTTTTGTTTTATTTTTTTTTAATATATAACAGATAAATGTTATATAAAAGTTTAAAGAAAATTTCCAAAAAAATATTCTTATAAAAGTTTGGAAAAATTCGCAAAAATTTTAAGTACATAAATATGTATGTATGTATATTTTTTTTTAAAGCTTCTTGAGTAATTTTTTTTAAGCTTTCTATATGAATTTAATAATATTCAAAACTGTAGAATATATAGAAATAAATTTTAAACGCATAATTATTAAATCATGGGGGTAAACATACAAAAATTAATTTTTCAAATAAAGAAAAGGTTTAGTCAAAAACAAAATAATAATTTATGTATGTAAAAATATATGTATGTATGTATATATGAATATATGTGTGTATGTATATATGAATGGATTAGAATTGAAGATTTTAAAATTTTTCGTTCCAACATATGAACGTATATGTACATATGAATGTATTAGAATCGAAAATTTTGACATTTTGCTGTTGAAAAATTAGAAATAATATTTTAAATGCAAACATACATAATTATGAATGGATACCTGTTTTTTTTAAACAGTGGGTAAACATATAGGATTGAATTTTAAACATAAAGAAAAGGTTTAGTCAAAAACAAAATAATAATTTATGTATGTAAAAATATATGTATGTATGTATATATGAATATATGTGTGCATGTATATATGAATGGATTAGAATTGAAGATTTTAAAATTTTTCGTTCCAACATATGAACGTATGTACATATGTATGAATGTATTAGAATCGAAAATTTTGAAATTTTGCTGTTGGAAAAATTAGAAATAAAATTATTAATACACACGCTATTATGAATGTATACCTAGTTTTTTTAAAACTGCGGGTGAACATATAGAAATAAGTTTCTCAAATAAAGAAAAAGTTTAGATTAAAATAAAATAATAATTGTATTCAAATATATGTATGTACATATGAATATAGTTTTTCAAATAAAGAAAATGTTTAGCCAAAAACAAAATAATAATTTTATTCAAATATATGTATGTACATATGAATGTATTAAAATTTAGCATTTTACAGTTTTTCGTTTGGAACAATAATAATAAAATTCTAACTACGTACATACATATATTCTGTATGTATATTTTTTTAAAGCTTGCTGACGAAACGTAATGTTCCAAACAACAACAAATGAAATATGTATTGATATTCAGATGCCACAAAACATCTAATGTCTGATAAAAGCTGACATTTATTTACGTTAAGATTAATTCGATTATGCGAACCAAAAATATGTGAGATCATTGCATTTTCAAATATTATTTATTTCCCGGTTTGTGTTTCTAATATGTTAATAACGTAAAACGTAAAACGTACCATTTATTTCTTGGTTTGTGTTTCTAATTATAAAAAGTATAAAAGAAAAACGTGCTTTTGTTATGCAAAAATTTTTTCAGAAAATCCTAAAATAGAGCTATTTCGGGGCTAAAAAGTTCCAATGTCAGATTTATCAGGGACCCTAGAGGCAAAACTCTATCTAATGCCTTTTGTCCCATGTCTCTAGCCCTTCTAGAAGTACCCGTACTTTTTGCCACCTGAGAAGTAGCTATATATATATAATAATGTAAAATATGATGGTTTTTGAAGAGTTATACAAAATATGAATAAAATATAGAATTATTAAGGGAAATTCAAGGTACTGCGTAGTCTAGTGGTTAGCGTGGTAGTCTCATAGCCAGAAGGTTATTGGATCAATGCTTGCTTGGATGTTGTCGTGTTTTTATTTTTTTTGGATTATTTTAAAAATTTTTTTTTATTTTGTTTATATTTTGTGTTTTATTTTTTTTTAATATATAACAGATAAATGTTATTATAAAAGTTTAAAGAAAATTTCCAAAATATTCTTATAATAGTTTGGAAAAATTCGCAAAAATTTTAAGTCCATAAATATGTATGTATGTATATTCTTTTTAAAGCTTCCTGAGTAGCTTTCTATACGAATTTAATAATATTCAAAACTGTAAAATATATAGAAATAAATTTTAAACGCATAATTATTATATCATGGGGTTAAACATACAAAAATTAATTTCTCAAATAAAGAAAAGGTTTAGTCAAAAACAAAATAATAATTTTATTCAAATATATGTATGTATGTATATATGAATGTTTTAGAAACGAAAATTTTTAAATTTTGCTGTTGGAACAATTAGAAATAAAATTATAAATGCAAACATACATATTTATGAATGGATACCTGTTTTTTTAAAACTGTGGGTGAACATATAGGATTGAATTTTCCAAATAAAGAAAAAGTTTAGTCAAAAACAAAATAATAAATTATGAATTTTACTAATACAACATCATAGTGGCAGAATTAATAATGAATGTGCTTATTACACTACTAATTTATCTTAATGGAAATTTCTTCATGCAACTGCAGAACAGATGGATGGCGTAATCAAAGGAACGAGTTAAAGGCAGAAAAATTCATTAAAAAAATTTTTCTCCTCGAACTGGACTCGAACCAGTGACCTACCCCTTTCTAGGCGGACGCTCTACCAACTGAGCTACAGAGGCATGAAGAAATTGCCGACGAAACGTTCTCTACATTGCTTATACTGTAATTCACATGATTACTAAGTATATGTTTTGTTTACATTGATTGCTACATACAATCTACTATTGAAACACACAATAACAAGAACATATATATTTATAGGATTGTGCCTATCGCACTAATTAAATTATGAATTTTACTAATAGAACATCATAGTTGCGGAATGAACATATATATTTATAGCCTCTGTACGTCATCCATCTGTTCTGCAGTTGCATGAAGAAATTTCCATTAAGATAAACAAAATAATAATTTATGTATGTAAAAATATATGTATGTATGTATATATGAATATATGTATGTATGTATATATGAATTTAGCATTTTACAGGTTTTCGCTCGAACAATAAAAATAAAATTTTAGGTAAATACATACGTACATAAATTGTGTATGTATATTTTTTTTAAGCTTGCTGACGAAACATAATATTCAAAACAATAACAAATGAAGCATTAATATTCAGTTGCCACAAAACATCTGATATCTTTTATAAAATCTGACATTTATTTAAGTTTATTTCGAATTTTCGAACTTAAAATATAAATGAGATCATTATATTTTCGAATATTATTTATTTCTCGTGCGCGGTTTGTGTTTCTAATAATAAAAAGTATTATTTCATTTGTTGGTTTGCGTTCCTACTAATATAAAGTATAAAAGAAAAAAGCGCTTTTGTTATACAAAAATTTTTTCAGAAAATTTTAAAATAGAGCTAATTCGGGGCTAAAATGTTCCAATATCAGATTTTTCTGGGACCCACCTGAGAGGTAAAATAGGACGGTTTTTGAAGAGTTATACAAAATATGATAAAGAAAAATGTACGTAGAATGTATTAAATAAGTGTATTCAAATATATGTATGTACATATAAATGTAATTTTTGAAATAAAGAAAAGGTTTAGGCAAAAACAAAATAATAATTTTATGCAATTATATGTATGTACATAGGAATGTATTAAAATTTAGCATTTTACAGTTTTTCGCTTGGAACAATAAAAATAAAATTCTAACTACATACGTACATACATATATTATATTCTGTATGTATAATTTTTTAAAGCTTGGTGACGAAACATAATTTTGAAAACAACAACAAATGAAGCATTATTATTCAGATACCACAAAACATCTGATGTCTTTGACAAAAGCTGACATTTATTTACGTTAAATTATTAAATTATTTCGATTTTCCGAACCAAAAATATGTGAGATCATTATAATTTTCAAATATTATTTATTTCTCGGTTTGTATTTCTAACAATAACGTAAAATGTACCATTTATTTCTTGGTTTGTGTTTCTAATTATAAAAAGTATAAAAGAAAAACATGCTTTTGTTATACAAAAATTTTTTCAGAAAATCTTAAAATAGAGCTATTTCGGGGCTAAAAAGTTCCAATGTCAGATTTTTCTGGGACCCTGGAGGCAAAACTCTATCTAATGCTTTTTGTCCCATGTCTCTAGCCCTTCTAGAAGTACCCGTACTTTTTGGTACCTGAGAAGTAGCTATATATATATAATGTAAAATAGGATGGTTTTTGAAGAATTATACAAAATACTCGTATGAATAAAATATAGAATTATAAAGGGAAATTCAAGGTACTGGCATATAAAAACACATAATTATTAAATCATAAATTTTTCAAATAAAGAAAAGGTTTAGGCATAAATAAAATAATGTTTTTATTCAAATATATGTATGTACATATGAATGTAATAAAATTTAGCATTTTACAGTTTTTCGCTTGGAACAATCAAAATAAAATTCTAACTACATACGTACATACATATACTATATTCTATATGTATATTTTTTTAAAGCTTGGTGACGAAACCTAATATTGAAAACAACAACAAATGAAGCATTATTATTCAGATGCCACAAAACATCTGACGTCTTTGACAAAAGCTGACATTTATTTACGTTAAAATTATTTCGATTTTCCGAACCAAAAATATGTGAGATCATTATAATTTTAAATATTATTTATTTCTCGGTTTGTGTTTCTAATAATAACGTAAAACGTATCATTTATTTCTTGGTTTGTCTTTCTAATTATAAAAAGTATAAAAGAAAAACATGCTTTTGTTATACAAAAATTTTTTCAGAAAATCTTAAAATAGAGCTATTTCGGGGCTAAAAAGTTCCAATGCCAGATTTTTCTGGGACCCTAGAGGCAAAACTCTATCTAATGCCTTTTGTCCCATGTCTCTAGCCCTTCTAGAAGTACCCGTACTTTTTACCACCTGAGAAGTAGCAATATATATATAATAACTAGTCGTGTGTGCTTGTATTGCAAGCCTTGCAAGTATTATGCCTGTAGTTTTGAAATTGTGTTCCATTCTGTGTGTGATGTATTTTGAGTTTTCTTTTTTCTTCTTCAAAAACACACCCGTAATATACATATAAATATGTTTTTTTTTCTAATATTTTATAAGATAAAACTTAAAATAAGGAAAGCTCTTAAAACTAATTACGAAAAAGTACATAATTAAACAAATATTTAGTTCCTTTGAGATCTAATATCTTTTAGTAATTTATTGTAGAAGCTCGCTTTTAGTTATATCGCATAAAATCGTAAAATATCTTTCACAATAAGCACTTTAAGCGATAAATTACTGTGTACGCATGAAATAACTTGCTACTAAAATTCATGCACGTATGTATTTGGAGTTTATAATACATGCGAATAAAACGCGTGACTGTTGAATGAGTTAACACTAATACTAACGTATATAGGGTAATACGTAGAGCATACGATTTCTATGCAAAAAGTCCCAGGTTCGAACCCTGAAAAATGCGATTTGCTAGATGAACTTTTTTTTATTAATAATTTTTTTTTTTTTGTAAATGAAATTAAAAAAGCTTCACCCTTACAAATCAATATCATCGAGTTTCCGTTCCAAATATGTTTTTGTAAATACCCTACTTGTAAAAAGTTAAATGCAATAGAATAACATTTTCTTATAAAATTTTATCCTAAAAATATGTTGTCAAGAAGTTTAATGTAAACTTATGTTTTGCTTTCTAATACATAGTGTAACAGATCGCGAAAAGAATGCATAACTAAAAGCGTACGTACATAGTTATAATAAAACAATGTAGATTTTATTAAAACATTACAATTTTCTTAAGAAAGTGTCACTTTTTGTTATAACTCACACTTCCAAATATGAATTTACATACAATATTTATACCACCAAAATTAAATAAAATATTACCCCTACAGGATGTAGTACTATTTTGTAAAAAATGGTTACAAAGTATCTTGGGAGGGGGTGAAGAGGGAGGGCGGGTGGAATTCTAGCTTTTTGTGGGACTCCAGAGGTGAAACCCTATCTAATGCCTTTTGTCCCAAGTCTCTAGCCCTTTTAGAAGTACCAGTACTTTTTGGTACCTGAGAAGTAGCTATATATATGTAATGTAAAATATGATGGTTTTTGATGAGTTGTACGAAATATGAATAAAATATAGAATTATAAAGGAAAATTCAAGGTACTGCGTAGAATAGTGGGTAGCGTGGTAGTCTGATAGCCAGAAGGTTATTGGATCAATGCTTACCTGGATGTTGTCGTATTTGTCATTTTTAAATGTTTTTTTTATTTTGTTTAAATTTTGTGTTTTATTTTTTTTAATATATAACATATAAATGTTATTATAAAAGTTTAAAGAAAATTTCCAAAAAAATATTCTTATAATAGTTTGGAAAAATTTGCAAAAATTTTAAGTACATAAATATGTATGTATGTATAATTTTTTTTAAAGCTTCCTGAGTAATTTTTTTAAGCTTTCTATATGAATTTAATAATATTCAAAACTGTAGAATATAAAGAAATAAATTTTAAACGCATAATTATTATATCATGGGGGTAAACATACAAAAATTAATTTCTCAAATAAAGGAAAGGTTTAGTCAAAAACAAAATAATAATTCTATTCAAATATGTAAGTATGTATATATGAATATATGTATGTATGTACATATATGAATGTTTTAGAATTGAAGATTTTAATATTTTTCGTTCCAACATATGAACGTATATACATATGAATGTATTAGAATCGAAAATTTTGAAATTTTGCTGTTGGGACAATTAGAAATATAATTATTAATATAAACATACATAATTATGAATGGATACCTGTTTTTTTAAAACTGTGAGTGAACATATATGATTGAATTTTCCAAATAAAGAAAAGCTTTAGTCAAAAACAAAATAATAATTTTATTCAAATATATGTATGTATGTATATATGAATATATATATGTATGTATATATGAATATATGTATGTATGTATATATAAATGTTTTAGAAGTGAAGATTTTAATATTTTTCGTTCCCACAAATGAAGGTATGTATGTACATATGGATGTATTAGAATCGAAAACTTTGAAATTTTGACGTTGGAACAATGAGCAATAAAATTATTAATACAAACATATGTAATTATGAATGTATAACTATTTTTTTAAAACTGCGGGTGAAAATAAAGAAATAAATTTCTCAAATAAAGAAAAGGTTTAGGTTAAAATAAAATAATAATTGCATTCAAATATATATATGTACATATAAATGTAATTTTTCAAATAAAGAAAAGGAGTAGGCAAAAACAAAATAATAATTTTATTCAATTTAGGTATGTACATATGAATGTATTAAAATTTAGCATTTTACAGTTTTTCGTTTGGAACAATAAAAATAAAATTCTAACTACATACGTACATATTCTGTATGTATATTTTTTTAAAGCTTGCTGACGAAATTATAAAAAGTATAAAAGAAAAACGTGCTTTTGTTATACAAAAATTTTTTCAGAAAATCTTAAAATAGAGCTATTTCAGGTCTAAAAAGTTCCAATATCAGATTTTTCTGGGACCCTAGAGGCAAAACTCCATCTAATGCCTTTTGTCACATGTCTCTAGCTCTTCTAGAACTACCCGTACTTTTTATCACCTGAGAAGTAGCTATATATATATAACTAGTCGTGTGTGCTTGCATTGCAAGCCTTACAAGTATGATGCCTGTAGTTTTGAAATTGTGTTCCATTCTGTGGCTGAGATATTTTAAGTTTACTTTATTTCTTCAAAAACACACCCATAATATGCATATAGATATGTTTTTTTCCTGATAAATAATAAGATAAAACTTAAAACTTAAAATAAAAAAGTTCTGAGAAATAATTACCCAAAAATACATAATTAAACAAATAATTAGTTCCTTTGAAATCTAATACCTTTTGAGTAATTTATTTTAAAACTTCACTTTGAGTTATGTCGCATAAAATCGTAAAATACCTTTCACAATAAACACTTTAAGCCATAAATTATTGTTAATTATAAACTACAATTCATGCACGTATGTATTTGAAGTTTATAATACATGCGAATAAAACGCGTGACTGTAGAATGAGTTAACATCAATTCTAACGTATATTTGGTAATACGTATTGCATACGATGTCTATGCGTATTTTTTGCATTTTTGGGCACCAAACTTTGTTAAAACATTTTCATACAGGTCTTTTACATGATTGCATATCAATTCTGTATCGATTACTTTCCGATTGTTCCTTAGTATAATTGATTATACCTTAGTAGCAAATCGCAAAAAGAATACATATGTATATAAGTAAATGTGTATGTAATCGTACATGCTATAAAACTATATGTAGATATTATTAATTTTTTGTTTTCTTGTTATAACTCGCACTTATAGAATTTAACTTATTTCCAATATATATGACATCCAAATTATACAAACATTACCCCCATAAGGATGTAGTACCATTTTGCAAAAAAATGGACCAAAACATCTTTGGAGGGGGTGAAGGTGGAGGGCGGGCGGGTGGGATTCTTGCTTTTTCTGGGACCCTGGAGGCAAAACTCTATCTAATGCCTTTTGTCCCATGTCTCTAGCCCTTCTAGAAGTACCCGTACTTTTTACCACCTGAGAAGTAGCTATATATATATAATGTAAAATAGGACGGTTTTTGAAGAGTTATACGAAATATGAATAAAATATAGAATTATTAAGCGAAATTCAAGGTACTGCGTAGCCTAGTGGTTAGCGTGGTAGTCTCATAGCCAGAAGGTTATTGGATCAATGCTTGCCTGGATGTCGTCGTATTTTTATTTTTTTGCATTATTTTAAATTTTTTTTTTATTTTATTTAAATTTTTTGTTTTATTTTTTTTTAATATATAACAGATAAATGTTATATAAAAGTTTAAAGAAAATTTCCAAAAAAATATTCTTATAAAAGTTTGGAAAAATTAGCAAAAATTTTAAGTACATAAATATGTATGTATGTATATTTTTTTTAAAGCTTCCTGAGTAATTTTTTTAAGCTTTCCATATGAATTTAATATTATTCAAAACTGTAGAATATATAGAAATAAATTTTAAACGCATAATTATTATATCATGGGAGTAAACTTACAAAAATTAATTTTTCAAATAAAGAAAAGGTTTAGTCAAAAACAAAATAATAATTTATGTATGTAAAAATATATGTATGTATGAATATATGAATATATGTGTGTATGTATATATGAATGGATTAGAATTGAAGATTTTAAAATTTTTCGTTCCAACAAATGAACGTATGCACATATGAATGTATTAGAATCGAAAATTTTGAAATTTTGCTGTTGGAAAAATTATAAATAAAATTATAAATGCAAACATACATAATTATGAATGTATACCTAGTTTTTTTAAAACTGCGGGTGAACATATAGAAATAAATTTCTCAAATAAAGAAAAGGTTTAGGTTAAAATAAAATAATAATTGTATTCAAATATATATATGTACATATGAATGTAATTTTTCAAATAAAGAAAAGGTTTAGGCAAAAACAAAATAATAATTTTATTCAAATACCTATATGTATGTACATATAAATGTATTAAAATTTAGCATTTTACAGTTTTCCGTTTGGAACAATAAAAATAAAATTCTAACTACATACGTACATACATATATTCTGTATGTACATATATTTTTTTAAAGCTAGCTGACGAAACGTAATGTTAAAAACAATAACAAATGAAATATTAATATTCAGATGTCACAAAACATCTGATGTCTGATAAAAGCTGACATTTATTTACGTTAAGATTAATTCGTTTATCCGAAACAAAAATGTATGAGATCATTATATTTTCAAATATTATTTATTTCTCGGTTTGTGTTTCTAATAATAAAAATAACGTAAAACGTATCATTTATTTCTTGGTTTGTGTTTCTAATTATAAAAAGTATAAAAGAAAAACGTGCTTTTGTTATACAAAAATTTTTTCAAAAAATCTTAAAATAGAGCTATTTCCAACAAATGAACGTATGTACATATGAATGTATTAGAATCGAAAATTTTGAAATTTTGCTGTTGGAAAAATTATAAATAAAATTATAAATGCAAACATACATAATTATGAATGTATACCTAGTTTTTTTAAAACTGCGGGTGAACATATAGAAATAAATTTCTCAAATAAAGAAAAGGTTTAGGTTAAAATAAAATAATAATTGTATTCAAATATATATATGTACATATGAATGTAATTTTTCAAATAAAGAAAAGGTTTAGGCAAAAACAAAATAATAATTTTATTCAAATACCTATATCTATGTACATATAAATGTATTAAAATTTAGCATTTTACAGTTTTCCGTTTGGAACAATAAAAATAAAATTCTAACTACATACGTACATACATATATTCTGTATGTACATATATTTTTTTAAAGCTAGCTGACGAAACGTAATGTTAAAAACAATAACAAATGAAATATTAATATTCAGATGTCACAAAACATCTGATGTCTGATAAAAGCTGACATTTATTTACGTTAAGATTAATTCGTTTATCCGAAACAAAAATGTATGAGATCATTATATTTTCAAATATTATTTATTTCTCGGTTTGTGTTTCTAATAATAAAAATAACGTAAAACGTATCATTTATTTCTTGGTTTGTGTTTCTAATTATAAAAAGTATAAAAGAAAAACGTGCTTTTGTTATACAAAAATTTTTTCAGAAAATCTTAAAATAGAGCTATTTCGGGGCTAAAAAGTTCCAATGTCAGATTTTTCTGGCACCCTGGGGGCAAAACTCTATCTTATGCCTTTTGTCCCATGTCTCTAGCCCTTCTAGAAGTACCCGTACTTTTTACCACCTGAGAAGTAGCTATATATATATAATGTAAAATATGATGGTTTTTGATGAGTTATACGAAATATGAATAAAATATAGAATTATTAAGCGAAATTCAAGGTACTGCGTAGCCTAGTGGTTAGCGTGGTAGTCTCATAGCCAGAAGGTTATTGGATCAATGCTTGCCTGGATGTCGTCGTGTTTTTATTTTTTTGGATTATTTTAAAATTTTTTTTTTATTTTGTTTAAATTTTGTGTTTTATTTTTTTTTAATATATAACAGATAAATGTTATATAAAAGTTTAAAGAAAATTTCCAAAAAAATATTCTTATAATAGTTTGGAAAACTTTGCAAAAATTTTAAGTACATAAATATGTATGTATGTATATTTTTTTTAAAGCTTCCTGAGTAATTTTTTTTAAGCTTTCTATATGAATTTAATAATATTCAAAACTGTAGAATATATAGAAATAAATTTTAAACGCATAATTATTATATCATGGGGGTAAACTTACAAAAATTAATTTCTCAAATAAAGAAAAGGTTTAGTCAAAAACAAAATAATAATTTATGTATGTAAAAATATATGTATGTATGTATATATGAATACATGTGTGTATGTATATATGAATGGATTAGAATTGAAGATATTAAAATTTTTCGTTCCAACATATGAACGTTTGTACATATGAATGTATTAGAATCGAAAATTAAAAAAGAAACAAAAACAAAATAATAATTTATGTATGTAAAAATATATGTATGTATGTATATATGAATACATGTGTGTATGTATGTATATATGAATGGATTAGAATTGAAGATTTTAAAATTTTTCGTTCCAACATATGAACGTATGTACATATGAATGTATTAGAATCGAAAATTTTGAAATTTTGCTGTTGGAAAAATTAGAAAT